>NC_048306.1:87177448-87449948 GCF_013100865.1 Trachemys scripta elegans
GAAGCCGCGGCCAGCACATCGCTCGCCCACGCCGCTTCTCGCCGCCCCCATTGGCCCGGGATGGTGAACCGCAGCCAGTGGGGGCCGCGACTGGCCAAACCTGCCGCGTCAGCAGGTAAATAAAACTGGCCCGGCCCGCCAGGGTGCTTACCCTGGCGAGCCGCATGCCGAACGTTGCCGACCCCTGATCTAGGTAAAGAAATGTAACGGCTGAATATTTTGTGCAGTGTATGTGGAAGGAATGATGGTATTGATCTGGTCATAAACTTGAATAGTCAGTGTGTGTGTAACCATAGAAACGTACACATGCCATGCCATGTATTTGCCTGAACAAGTGTGTATCCAACCTGGAAGTTACCTGAGACTCAACATCCATGTTGTTCCAGCCAAGTAAGAAGGCTTGGTCATTATAATATAGACTCAAAAGCACTATGCTTTCTTTTTGGTGGATGCATTACTTGCTCATAGTGAGAGGACAAATTTTTTTTTGGTATGGTATCATTTTTGTAATTGCAATGTCTAATTACACTTCAGAGGGACTTTGTTCCACAGCCAAAATTCAGGGGCTAGTCCTGGCTTTAATCAAACAATTAAGTTTTATTTATAAAAAAAAAGATGAAACTTGCAAAAATGATGTGATGTTTAACTTGCATTTAAACAGAAAGCAGATACACTAGAAGAAAGAGTAAAGCAGCAGCCAGTCATCCATAGCAAGTTATTGTGAGACTGACAAGCAATATAGCCACATGAAAAATTAACAGCATAGGCACCAAGTCTAATATTGATTGCCCAGTGTTGGTGTTTTTTTCCACTATTGAACCTATGTATTTTTAGGGGGTTGTAACTTGGTATCTGAGCTGCTGCACTTTTCCCAAGGCTGATGTAGGTTGCCAAGATTGGCTGCTCTAATACCTTAAAGGTGGCAGTGATAGAAGAAAGAAAATATCTTTTAACGTTTACAATTTTTTAAAATTCTCAAATATAAAATTATTTTTTCCTAGTTTTAAAAGTCTTTTTGTGCTGTGCTCTATATTTTAACAAAACAGCCTGTCAAAAAATGTCCTGTTGCAAGCTGTTAGACTGTACGATAGGTCTAGTGGCTTTTACTAAATTTTTGAAGTAAACACAGTAACCTTTTCAATGGCACTTTGCATACGGATATTTAGGTCTGATTTTTCAAAATTGTTCTCAGAGGCAGCTCCTGAATTCTGAACATTTTTGAAAATCTGACCACCTACTCAAGTTCCTCAATGGAAGCTGTTGGGTATTGATTGGCTTAGAAAATCTGGCCTTACATATAAAATAACAGATGAAAAACAAGCAACACTGACTTAATATTAGCTGAAGGATCCTGTCAACTTCATTTTAAACACTCATCGAAATCCCCTTCCAAAAAAGACTCTTGTCATATCCCTCAAACCTCCTGAGAGGACAGGCTGATTAAATGGATATGCTAGTAATATAAAGCAGATATTTCAACCAGGGGCAAGTTTTTTTACCCTCAGCCTATGATAAACACTATGTAGAAGGCAAGCTTGTACTTGCAAGTGTGTGTGGATTTGAAGGGGGTGTGTATGTGTGTGACAGAGAGAGAGAGTTAGAAAAACAAATACATTTTCATGTAAATAAAATGCTTACTTATAATCACAAACAAAAAAAGAGATGATAAACTTTCCTAGAATAATTTAAACTTTGCTCTTGGAATATAATTGTGAGTATATTGATAATATATAGGACAGCTTCCAGCTGCTGTAATGTGAAAAGAGGGGTTTGGAGAGGTGGCAAAAGATATCCTCTCTCAAGAAATCCTGTTGAAAAGAGGTGGTAGTTGATGTGAGCCGATCCTCCTAAAAACAAAAACATTTGCTCTTCAGAAGTATTTTCTTAAGACCTCTCTGGCAGGGATTTACAGTATCATGAGGGATGAGCAGCAGGGAGCCCAACTTTCCTTTGTTAAGCTACAGAATTTTAAGAGGGGAACTTCAGGACCTCATCCAGCATCTCCGGGGCTTACATCATATCCTGAAGAACAGACTTGGACTCTGGTTGGGCAGTGGTGGAGCTGATTTCCAGTGTTGAGAGCCCTTCACCAAGAATGCCCTGCCAGCAAAAGCCCATCATGTTTAAACTTGAGGACTCTTCTTGTCAAGACAAAACACGTTGACATTTGGGAAGATCCATCAACAACACCAATGCTGCTTTCTTTAGATTGACAGTGCTCCATGGATTTCCTTCTTTCCACAATGTATTTGGAATGATAGTGAACAAGTTAAAGCTTATTAGTCGAACGAGCATGTTCCTGTGCTCACTGAGCCTTCTGTGCTTTTCCATTTCAGTTTGCCTGGATAACACCTTTGGCAATGATTGTAGCCTGAGCTGTGATGACTGTATAAATGGAGGCAAGTGTAACAGTGAAAACAGTGGCTGCATGTGTTCACCTGGGTGGACTGGACTTATATGTAATGAAAGTAAGTACTGTATGTTCGGACAACATCCTACAGTTAGTGGGTCCTTGCCCTATAGCACTGGCCTGGCAAATCCATAAGAAGCAGAAAAAAGTCTGCTCTTTGCTTTTGAGCTGAAAAGCTGTTTACGGAATAGAACTGCCTCACTGAAAGATCGCATTTGCAACATTTAATTACAGGTGAGGCAGATACAGCAGCATCTTAACCTGATAGGCCCCCATGTCCTATGTGGCACATTAAGCCTAAAATATAAAAGAGGGACTCTGAATTATGCATCAGGAAACTTAGAATTATGAAGTATTGCCACACCCAATCCAGTAAAGTGCAATCAGTACAATATCCCTTGTTTGTCTTCGAGTAATTGCATATGTCCATTACAGCAAGCGTTGTGCACTTGCTGCACCAGTACCAGAGAGTTTTCCTTAGCGGTGCCCATAGGTACCCACAGGCCTACACCCTGGTGCTCCTCATGCTCCAAGATCAGGGTATAAAGGGCAGAACCCCCCTGCCCAACCTTCAGATTCTTCTTACAATCCATGGTCTGTGGTTAAAGCACTCTGCCTGTTGTTCCTCTGGGAATGTGCAGTTAGTATTTTTTGCTTGTTAGTGGTACTCATTTTTGTGTCCTCAAGCCCTTCTTTCTTTCTTTCTTTCTTTCTTTCTTTCTTTCTTTCTTTCTTAGCGCTCTAACTAGCTGGCTCAGGGGTGAAAAATCACCTGCCTGAGCACAGCAAGTCTGAGCGCTTTAAAGTGCTAGTGTGGACAGGCACCGAGCGCTGGGAGCTAATCCCCTTGTGGAGGTGGATTACCAGAAGTGCTGGGAGAGCTCTCTCTCAGCACTCGTGCATGACCACACTCGCACTTGAAAGCGCTGCCACGGGAGCGTTCCCGCAACAGCGCTTTGAAGTTTCCAGTGTAGCCATGCCCTTAGTCAAGACAATCTTGGAAGAGACATAAGTGCTCAGAGCCCTCTGAGGCTCCCAAGCCAAACAAGGGGATGGCTTCCACATAGTCAAGGTCCTTGGTTCAGGATTCTTTGACCTCACAGGCTTGCCACTCAGGTACCGAAGGGAGAGACCTTCCTGGTACCATTCCCTACTGGCTCGATCAGGGCAGAGCCATTGATTCTGGTTCCCAAGCCAGATATGTTGAGGCTGCCTGCTTCCTCAGAGTAGGTGCTGGAGCCATCACCCATGACCATAACTGGGAAAAGACTTATCTCAGTACCAACCAGCCCAGAGGCCTACACAGCTGAGGAATATCTCCTGTACTGAACCAGCTCCATCATTGGCCCTACTGGGTTCCATGGGGGATGCCTATGAGTCTAGATCATTATCTTTGCTATATTACACAAACTGGTCCCTGAGAAGTGAAGCCCCTTTGCCTGGTACCAGCAATCGGCTGGAAGTCTGTATTCATGTCCTACGCAGAACAAATGAGAGGGCAACCCGTAACAGCCCAACAGCTGTCCAAGTGGATCACTAATTGTATCGTCATGTGTTACAGTGCCAAGGGTGTTACCCCTCTGGAAAAGTTGTCTGCACATTCAGCTCACTGAACATCCATGGCATTTGTGAGTAATGTCCCAGTTGTGGGCATTTGCAGAATGGCAACGTGGTCCACAGTCTACACCTTTGCTAGATTTTACGCAATTATTACTGCATCAAGGGAAACAAGGGAATGCTAATGTAGGAAAAGCAGTTCTGCAGTTCCTCTTCTGATAAAATTCCTAGCACTGCTTCCATTGAAACTGCTTGAGAGTCACTTAGTGTAATGGACATATGCAATCACTCAAAGAAGAGAGAATGGTTAATTGCCTTTCATAACTCTTGTTGACCAAGATATGTTGCATACGTCCATTATGTGACTCACCCTCCTTCCACAACACATCACAGCCTTTAATCTAAGAGTCCAGTACAAAGGATCTGAAGGGTGAGCAGGGTGCATCTGCCCTTTATACCCTCAGCTCAGAGCACTAGGACACAGACGGGGCTGCCCAGCATGGCCACCCCTACCTTTTTTTCTAGGGCTAGCAGAAACTCTCCAGCACCAGTGCACAAGACATGCATACCCCTGGTGTAATGAATATATACAACAAATCTTGAAGAACAACATATATGAAAGGTGAGTAACCATTCTTTATGTGTTTGTTTTTATATCAAGTCCAATTCATTTTATACACTGTCCCCAAAATACTGATGTGCTGCAGTGGGTCTATGCTGTAGTCCATTGCTCTCTTGACTCTTTTTCAAAGATCTCTTTTGGCAGAGAGTACTGCTGTTTGGGTTGATGCAGAAAGTAAATATGGTTTGTCCAGTTGTCCCTTTACGGTAGCCCAGACAAGCTATCCCAGTCTTTTATTGTGTCGGTGGACTTGTGACTATTTTTATGAATTTTCTTGTTTATTTACCATACTATATGGGAGTTGTTTTTTAGTAGCAGAGTTTTTAATGCTCAGCATTCTCTAACTGAATCTGGTTGATAAGCCAGTGCCCTTTATATGGAAGTGATGTTACAAGAGATTCTCTTTTTTTTCTTGTCTCTGCCTCCTGGTAAAAGAACTTTCATGCTCTGTCAGGGTAGGTGCATAGGGATGAGGAGAAACCAAATGGATAGGTAGAATGCTCATGTCTTGATGTACCCTACATATTTTCTTTATCTATGTAAAGCCAGTCAGAGCTTGTGCTTTCATCAATGGAGTTTTCACATTGTGGTGGTTCTTATGGACCCATAATGGTGTCATGGGGAAAGAAAAGGTGACAGAAAGTTACTGGAAGAGAGAAAATTTTGCAATCCTAATGACAGTGGGGCGGGTTCCTAGGATTGATCAACTGCGAGTTTTGATTAGCATGGACTGGGGCGCCGTGATGGAATGAGAGCAAAAAAGATTAAACTGTGATAGTTTCTAGTTTTGCTATGCATCATAGCTAGAGTTCGTAAGCCACTGTGGTGTCTTTTGGCTCTCAAATTGGGATGTTTTACCTATATTCATAATGTAATAAAGTTGCTCGGGCATAAACTGTAAACTGTGTGAGGCAGGACCCATGCTCTCTACTGCCCTTTACAAATAATATACTTACAAAGGATTTTCATGTATTTAATCCAATGGAATTCTTTTCTATCTTTAAAAAGAATACAGAATTGTGGAACTGGGTTATTGGCCAAATCCTCATCCCACTGAAGGCATTGTTGGTAATGATAATTTGCCCTGTATGGATCAATGGAAAATATAGGATTTGGCCCTCTATGAATATCAATTGTTTTTTCTCCCTTTCTCTTTTTTAATACCAGCATAGATCACAGTTTTTAGGGAAGCTAATAGTTGGGCAAATGAGGAGCTAAATTTCCATAATAATAAATGAAAGAAAACTGGATGAAAATTAATGCTGAATCTCAGGTTTCTTAATGTGTGTTGATAAAATGTCAATTAAGTCAGTTACTGAAGATAATCCCAGCAACTGTATTTACCCAACTCAAACTGAAAATAATGGAGCTCTGCTCTTTTACAAAAATTGTTTTTTGCTAGAACAATCACAGCTTTACCAAATGGAGTCAGCGTGTCTCTGGAACATCAGCGAATCTAACTTATTTAGCTAATGGCAGCAATATGTCTTCTAAATAATTACCTCCAAATTTTCAAAACTTTTGAGCCTGGTAACTCTCATTTATAGTCAGTGGGAGTTAAACCCCATGCGTGGCTTTTTTTTAAGATGCCAGGGATTGCATTTAGCTAAAAGACACATTTCCCATCAGATATTTGAGTTTTGTTACTTCGGCTGTCATTTTTCAATAACCTCCATGGAGACAGATATTATTGTATATGGAAACGAGAGTGACATGGCATCATTTGTGGGTTGCTTGACCAAAGTAGTTCTTTAATTGCTCGGTGTCATTCTGATGGCTGAAGCATTATTTCACTTTGCTTCTAATGCAGTGAAGAGATTATGTAGCCCATTCATCGTCTGCTTTCTTTGCAGCTTGCTCCCCTGGGACTTATGGGAAAGATTGTAATAGCATTTGTAAGTGTCAGAATGGAGGCTCATGCGACCATGTAACAGGACAATGTCACTGCCCACCGGGAATTAATGGACAGATTTGTGAGGATGGTATGATTTCTGTTGTTTAATTATGTACAACTGCTGTCTGGGAGTCTTGTGATTTGCCATTATTCTTATTTTTATGTATTTGTACTATGGTAGATCTTAAGGGTCACAAGTGAGATAGGTCCCCATTGCTCTAGGGAAAAGCTTGCTATCTAAATAATAGGACAGGCAAAGGGTGGGAGAGAGAAGATGATATCTCCATTTTCGGGATGGCAAACTGAGGCACAAAGAAATTAAGTGACTTTTCCAAAGTCAAATAGGAAGACTGTGGCAGAGCCAGGTATCAGACCCAGATCTTCCAAATCCCGGTCCAGTAACTTACTCAGAAGACCATCCGTTTTCCTCAATATATTTGCTGTAGAAAGTATGCCAAGAGAAGCTGGCGTGGTATTTTAAGGAAAAAGCTTGGTACTGTATTGCCCGTCAATTGCTGTGTTTATTTGTACACCCTCTAGGCTGTCCAAAAGGATTCTTTGGGAAGAACTGTAACAAGAAATGTAACTGTGCCAACAACGGCTATTGCCATAGACTCTATGGAGCCTGTCTGTGTGACCCAGGGTTATATGGTCGTTTCTGCCATCTAAGTAAGTCTCAGTGATTTTTCTAAACTATTTATTTAAAACATGCAGGGCTCATTAGGAGTAAAAAGTCTCTCAACACATTTCTACAAGGATGTAATTCAACAGGGCTCGGGTTTGTCTGGAGCTGGAACTAGAGATGGTAGAAAACCAAAAAAATATTTCTTGAGAACTTTCAATATTTCAGAATTATTTTCATCTATTGGTATTTAAAACAGAACCATTTTTTACATTTCAAATGTTTTGTGATTTTTTTTTCATTTTCAAAATAAGAATTGTACTAAAATAAAGGGTTTTCTTTTTTTGAAACTGCTTTTTTTTATCTTACCTCATCACTACATTGACCAAACAAAACTGGTTCTTCAACCCCCAAAAAACCAAACTCCCAAAGAACAAAGACCAGTGACTGACCACAGGGAAAGAAGATGGGCACAATGACTGAGCACTGGAAGGAGAAGAGAAGCAGAGTAACCAACAGTCAAAAACAATAAAGGTGAAAGGTACAGTGACCAACAGCTGAACTAGGGTGACCAGATGTCCCGATTTTATAGGGACAGTCCCGATTTTTTGGGTCTTTTTCTTATATAGGCTCCTATTTCCTCCCCGACCCCCTGTCCCGATTTTTCACACTTGCTGTCTGGTCACCCTAAGCTGAACTCAGAAAAGAAAGAAAGTTCCAATGGCTGAGAGCTGAACAAACACAAAATAATTAAGACTTAACAACTGAACATAAAAAAAAAAGTATAGAAATACGGTGATGGAACACATGTGAAGAAGAAAGAGAACGCTAATGATAACAGAACAGATGTGAAAAGAGAAGAAAGAGAAGATGACCAATTACTGAAGGCGAAGAAGCCCAATGTCTGACGAAGCAGGTATTCACCCACGAAAGCTCATGCTCCAATACGTCTGTTAGTCTATAAGGTGCCACAGGACTCTTTGTTGCTTTTTACAGATTCAGACTAGCAAGGCTACCCCTCTGATACAGTGAAAATAAAGACTGCCAAGTGAGAGAATGAAAAATGAAAAACAAACAGGCTATTTTTGTCATGTAAAGTTTCTGGGTTTTTTTTTTAAATAGAAAAATGGGAAAAATTACCAGTACTTTTTCATTAAAACTTTCATTTTTGACCCAAAATAAGTTTTGTTCAAAAGATTGCAACTAGCTCTACTTTTGAACATTTCTGATTATTACATTCACTTCACATTGCCCAAAATAAAACGAGTTTGTTAATACAAGAATTATGTAAACTGTATTTTACACACACACATGCTCATGTGTACACACCTGAGTGCTTGTGTATGTATATATTTGCTCAGAAGTACAGAGATAGCACTCTCTGCAGATCTGTGTGTAGACATTCTAAAAGAAGTCATGCGTAATTGCAAAAATTAACAATTCCATTTAATCTGATTGCAGCTTGTCCCAAGTGGACCTTTGGAGCTGGCTGTTCAGAAGAATGTCAGTGTGTCAAGGAGAACACTCTGGTATGCAATGCCAGAAATGGTACTTGCACCTGCAAACCAGGTTATCAAGGGAACAAGTGCCAGAAAGGTATAATCTACCACTGATCCTCTTCTTTCTGGAAAGTCCTGTTTCTCTTTATTACATCTCATTGCTCCTCTCACATGCAGTTTTGCATTGCACCAAACTCTAATGTAGTCTGCCAGTTGTTTCTCTGTATTTTTCTTACTGCGGAGCCAAGTGGACATTTGGCTTCATTGAGGTTGCAGGAGTATAAATGAGGGTAGAATCTGCCCAGCTGTTTTAACCTGAGCAACTGGCACTTGGGATGGAAACCTGACATAATTGAAGATAATAGGAGTTTTGCTATTGACTTCAATAGGGTCAAGATTTTACCCCAGGTTTTTTTTACACAGACAGTGATTTTAGAGCCCCAAGCTGTATTTTGAGGCAGCTGAACTTTTTGTGAATGATTGTGGCAGTGTGCTACTAGATCGGTTTTGCAGCTTTTTAATTTCTCCCTTTGTAGTTTTTGTGGATAGTGCAAAGGAAACTGTATTCTACAGTCACATTTGAGTGTCTTCATAATCGTCTGTGGACAGTTAATGCAGTAATGCAATAAAGATACTTGCTTCACATTCCCCCCTTGAATTCTTATGCCATAGAGCAACTGGTAGTATTTTGATGGGTTGGGTGGGGAATAATAATACTGATAGCTATTAAATATCCTTAGTCCTCTTGGCTAAGGATCTAATCAAAATATGCCCATTCTTCCACCTCTGAACTCTGTACAAAGGCACCCAAGCAGAAGAGCATATGAAGGCAAGCGTTTTCGGGTATCAGAAGTAA
Organism: Trachemys scripta elegans; assembly: GCF_013100865.1. NCBI lineage: Eukaryota > Metazoa > Chordata > Testudines > Emydidae > Trachemys > Trachemys scripta. The sequence goes on from NC_048306.1 coordinate 87,186,909, forward strand.
TAGCATCAAGAGAATAAGTAGACTGAATTATACAGACACTTTCAGCAGCTGTTTCTCATGAATTCAAGCAATTTGTGTGCTTTGTTCTCTGGTATCAGCTAGGTCTGTTGTTGTTGTTGTTACTACTATAATTATTTGTTTTTAATGTAGTAATTCTGGAGGCCCCAATCATGGATTAGAGCCCCATTGTATAGGCAGTACACAGTGAGACAGAATGTAGTGGAAAGTGTACTCTGAGGGTCAAATTCTCCTCTCACACCACTTGCAACTCTACTGAACTGCTGCACTGGTTAAGTGACAGGAAATTAGGACTGTATTCTGCCCTTGATTGTATGCACAAAACTCCCACTGATGTCAGTAAGTGATGTATGGGAGTATCACAGAGCAGAAATTGTCCCTTTGACTCTTTTGTTCTGTTCTGCTGTTATGAAAACCCTCTGCTGTGCTAATCTTAGGCTGACATTGAAATCTGTATTTAAACATGTCCTTATCCAGTATGTGACTGTGTATTTTGGATGGTGTTTGGAGGGCATCCCATGTGTAATGACCCCTTCTGTGTTTAATGTAAATGTTTAAATTTATGCAATAGTGAACACAGCTAGATTATCAATTATATTTCCTTTTAATGTTTGCATTACTATGTCAAATATCTTTTCTGCCAAATTATCTAGCGACTCTCGTTTCAATTTTCTCAGCGACTCCTTGTTCTAACATAGGTTCTTTGTGTACTCAAATTTTTCAGAGTGTACGCCTGGCTTTTATGGAGCTGGCTGTAAGCTGAAGTGCAACTGTCCTGTTGATGCTTTATGTGACCAGGAGACTGGAGACTGCAAGCATCTGTGCCCACCAGGTTTCCATGGAGAAAGGTGCCATTTATGTAGGTACCTGGATGCATATTTCAAAGGGAGGTGTAAAAGTGGATTGAGAAATTCAGCCCTTGGAAACCCAAGTTCAGATACCAAAATTCTAGGCAGTATGCGAAATTGTTACTGACACAAGTAGGTATGCCAATTGTAGCCATTGAAGCCAATTGTAGTTGTGTATACTGATGCCAGTGGTAAATTTGACCTCTGGTGTATGATGGTGGTGATGGGCTCAGGTACTAGGGCATCTAGGCAGCATAATCGACCATCAGATCTGGAGAGAGCCACTTTCCAACTTTCTAGACTGGGAGTGAATGTTAGTTCTGTGGCAGATTATGGGTATAGGAAAGAGCACAAAGCTTGGAGAAGTGAAGTGGAGATTCTGTTCCTCCTTTCATTTGAAATGCAATAAGTGCTGATATATTGCATCAGCTAAAGCCTACAGACTCCCACTGGTATGGGAAATGAGTGGAAAATATACACAAATAATGTAGCAGCTCATTTTAATCCCTGAACAAGAGGCTGGTTCTCTGTCCAATGACATTCTTCCAGGGATGGACAATTGGAAGGAAGTGCAGGATCATCCTGCCTGCCACCTAAAATGAGGATAAAAGATTGAGGATCATTAAGAATACTTATAATGGCTCCAAGTAACTTAATATTTCCTTTTAAAGCTTCAGGCCTAGATTTTCCAGAGTTTTATTGCACAGTTAATTAAAGATCACAAATCACTGAGACACTGGCACTAAAATAGATCACTCTATAGCAGTGCTACCTAGATTAAAATTGCTGTGGGTGATGTTTTCTAACACTTCAGAATGTTTTGTTATGATAACCACACTCCACGTCCTCTGGCTTCTTTTGAACAGCCTGTAGCCCAGGGAAGTTTGGTGTGAACTGCAGGCAGAGCTGTGGCTGTGTAGGAGTACTATGCGACTCGAAGACTGGACACTGCATGTGCCCTGCTGGCAGAACAGGTGCTGCATGTGATCAAGGTATGCTTAATGCTTGGATAGATCATTGTGCAGAGAACTCCAAACCTTATCCTTTGCGGAGTTGGAATGGGGAGACTGGGAAGAAGTTAAATAATTCTAGTCTCCATAAAAACTGGAACAAGGTAACACCTTCTATCTGCAGAATGGACAAGCTCATGTATCCATGTGGACTTCATCCAAACTCCATGGAATCCACTCCAAAGCAGTAGGCAGGGCCGGCTCTAGGCACCAGCGCTCCAAGCATGTACATGGGGCGGCACTTTCTAAGGGGCAGCACTCCGGCTCCTTTTTTTTTTTTTTTCTTGGGGGCCAAAAAGCCGGGGGCCGGCCCCGGGGGGGGGGGGGGCGGGGGGGGGGGGGGGGGGGGGGGGGGCGCAGGAAGTAACCCGGGGGGGGGAGGGGGCAGAGGAACCGCTTCCCCCAGCTCACCTCCGCTCCACTGCCGCCTGCTCCCCTGAGTGCACCGCCGCTCCGCTTCTCACCCCTCCCTCCCAGGCTTGCCGCGCGAATCAGCTGTTTTGCGGCAAGCCTGGGAGGGAGGGGGGAGAAGCAGAGCGGCGGCAGCATACTCAGGGGAGCAGGCGGAGCGGAGGTGAGCTGCAGCGGTGGGGGGCATGGGGAGGGCTGCAGGAAGTAACCCTGTGGGGGAGGCAGAGGAACCGTTCCCCCCACCCCAGCTCACCTCCGCTCCACTGCCACCTGCTTGCCTGGGAGGGAGCGATTGGAGGGGAAATGTGGCACGCCTGGGGGAGGAGGCGGGGCCAGAGATTTGGGGAAGGGGTTGGAATGGGGCGGGGAAGGGGCGGAGTTGGGGCGGAGCCGGGGGGCGCAGGAAATTTTTTTGGCTTGGGGCGCCAAAAAACTTGGAGCCGGCCCTGGCGGTAGGAGTTAGTTCAGTCACCCTACCCATTCATTCCATTGTCTCTGCTAAGACTGCCAATGGAGATGCCAGTTGTAATGGTGATTTGTGTAAGGGGCAGGGCTGATGCTAGACAAGGACATCAGGGCAGTTGTACTAGACTAAAGCTGTCAGCAGGTCTGTACTGCTGTGTACGCAGTGCCTCCTGCATGGTTCATGTCTGCTGCTCCTGCAGCTGCTGAGGGAGCAGCAGGGAACAAGTGCAGAGCTCAGAGACAATATGGAAAGAGGGCCTGGGTATCCCACTTAGCCATCCAGAAACCAGTAAGGGAAAGGGGGGGGGAAACAGGTGAGGGAGTAATAGCATGGGGAAGAAGGGGAAATAACTTCAGTGGTGGGAGGAAGGGAGAAACAAGGCAAAGGGATGGGGAAGGGGCAAGAACATGAAGCTGCTGCCACTGGGAACAGTCATAGAAAACCCTGCTTCCACTTCTTACCTCAGACCTTGGCTGTTGCCCTCGTGTTGAGGACATCTATCCACTCAACTGGGACCACTGACTTGCTGCCTCATAAATAAAAAAATATGGCTTATGGTTAATGAAAGGATAAGGAGCTGAGAAATCTGGGTTCTGCTCCCATCCCAGGCATCAACTACCTTGTGTGCCTCCAGGTCCACCTCATAAAATGGGGATAATGATATATCTGACAGAGGGCATTAATATTGGTAAAGTGCTTTGATATCCTCAGATGGAAAGCAGTATTGTAGTGCAGAGAACTGCTGTTATAACTGAGTCTTTCACACACATTCCCATTTCTCATTTTCTGATGGACTTCCCCAGACCAATAATATGTGTAATTCTGAGATTTGTGTACCCCTGCTTGGATTCCTGATCTTCACAGATGTTCACTGAAGGAGTAGGTCAGAGGTCAGTGGAGTGTCATTCCTATCCATCGAGAAGAGAAACTTGGAAATTAGAAATCAGCCCAAACCAAATCCCACACATGAACACCTTGCTCTTTTCCTAAAGCTTGGATCCCTACCTAGCTCCTTCCTTTCTGACTCTGGCCCCATTGCTGCTGTAAATGTAGAGTGTAATTCTATAGTCTGTTGCAGTTTTCCCCTACCCCCCAAAAAAATCTCTCTTCTAATTGAGGTTCTCCTTTTCCTCTTCTGTGCTGTGCAACCCACTCTTCAGATACAGCCAAACCAATCGCAACATTATTGTATTGCAAACCACACAGAAATATAGGCCTTTTGTGATGGAAGTTGGAAGTGAGCCTCTGTGTCTCTGTTCAGATGTTTTCTCAAAGGGCTGCAATACAATATTGTGTTGATTTCTTTGGGGGTTTTGTTACGGAAGAGCTGTCGATCCATAGAGATAATTCTCTTTCCAACTCAACTTTATTTATTTTTTAAATTCCCTTCAGTAACAGCTGAAATCTGCAACTGTCTTGAGATAACAAATGGTTCAGAGCTCTTCTTTCTTGTTTCGTATAGATTGCCCTGATGGTCTGTGGGGAGTAGACTGTCAGTTCTTCTGCGAGACCTGTGAAAATGGAGGGAAGTGTAACAAAGAGACTGGAATCTGTGACTGCCCTCTGGGATACACTGGGAAATCCTGTTACCTACGTAAGTCATCAAACTGCACTGGTCAATAAAAAGAAAGTCAATAGAGAAATCAGTCTGAGCATTGATTTTTACCTTCTGTCTATTTTATAAGATATTTTTGCTGTATTAGGATATGCTGATCAACGTTTCAAATGCATTACAAATTGACCAGGATGGATTTATGGTGTTTGCCAGACAGAGAGAGATGAGAGAGGAATCCAAGTGATGAGCTAAACAGCTGCCCCAAATAATCATGGAACTGTATGGCAATATTCTAGGCAGAGAGAAAGTGCTCAGTACCTGTCTGCACTAAAAGTAAAATAAGCTGATTTCCAATGGGAGTTGGGTATCTAGCTTCCTTATGGTCTTTTGAAAATCTCAGCCATAAAGTAACACAGCCTTTGACTTCTGGTCACCAATTCAAATGTAGTTTATGTTGGTCTTGAAGGAAAGTCTCACTCCAAGCCCTGATGGATAGGTGGCCACATCACAAAACTGCTACCATATGGCATCAATAGGCACATTTGTCATTTAGTTGGCTCCCTCAGTTGCGAGATCATGGGCAAAATAGGCTACGATCTACCCCAAAATGATTCGGTCCAGAACTGAATTTGAGCAGTTTGGCCGAATAGTATGGGAGACGTTGTAGCGGTGCTGCCTATGATGTACTGGTTCTGTGACTAAACAGAGGACTTCAGTTGCAACTGAAACACTTAAAGAGGGAGTGTGGGATTATAGCGGCCTCCTATATTCGTCCACTGGGAGTTGAGTTTGCCCCTCCAGCCCCACAGAAGAATGTGGGGATTGACCCCTCCTTATATCCTGCATGGATCTTGGGGATCTACCAGAAGTAAGGGCTGCCACCAAACAACAGGCCCCTTTGGGCCCACTCCAGCTCCACGTCCCCCTCTTAGGGAGAGCATTGTCCCAACTCCTACTATTAAATATGTCATTCAACTTTGGCCATGAATATCACTGACATTCATAATTCAGGGTTTGGGCTTGTGCACTCCCCGCTTCAGTAAGAGGTTCCTTTTCCATATTTCCATGAACTAACTGATTTGTTGGACATGCTATGAAGTTTATGAAGCAACTCCACTAAGTCAGTTGAGTGTCTCCCAATGTATGGGATTAGGCCTTATTAGGCCCTGCTCTCTTAGTATATAAACTGCTGATATTTCACTCATTTTTGTTTTTATTTTCCGTGTTCGGTTAATACCCGATTCAGAAGGCAGAAGGAGGGCAGAACAAGTGAAGTTGTTGCTGTCTCATTTGAAATGACAGCCCATGCTTGAGTTAATATCTAGGTGAAAAATACCATCTGTCTATTTGTTTTCAGCCTGCCCAAATGGTTACTATGGGCAAAACTGCCTGTTGCAGTGCAGCTGTAATAGCAATGCTCAGTGTCACCATGTTACCGGGGAGTGCACATGTCCTCCTGGCTGGAGTGGCCATGACTGCAAACGTCGTAAGTCAGAAATGTATCCTCTGTACTTAATATGTGCTGTCTTTCATAAACTTAAATGGAAACCAAGGGAACCAAAGCTCTGTTTGTTCTTAGACTTGTTCTCAGACTATTAAACTTTTTAATATATTTTTGCTAATCTTATTGCTTCTGAAATTGTGTATTTATAGGTTTATACAGCCTGGGTGGTGATAATCCTTAATTATCTATGTTCATAGTATTGAAATAGATGACTGATGAAGCACAAAGTGTTCATATAAGCACCTATTTTAACACTCTGCATCAATTTTCTGAACACCGTCTGTGCCATCAGCATTTTGACTGACAGCCAGTTTTGTTTTTCATTTTCAATACAGCTTAGTTTTAAGATTAATTCCCAATCTTTCACTTTGTCTGGAGGGAAGACTTATCTCAACAAGTGAGCAGCACAGATGGTTTTGTGGCATAATGTCACTCCCTAAATTGTGAATATAAATGCTGTGTGAAATTCTCCTCTCTCTTACAACACAGTACAATAATAATACCTAGTTCTTATATAGAGCTTTTCAACAGTAGATATCAAAGTGCTCCCAATCTTTAATGTATTTAACCACACAACTCCCCAGTGAGTTAGGGAAAAGTACTATTATTCTTATTTTAAAGATGGGGAACTGAGGCATAAATTGTTAAACTATTTAGGCATTGCTGTGCTCAGCAATTGTTTTTTCTAACAAATGAAAAAATTCTACCAAAGTGAGAACTTCTCTCTGCACAAAAATGAATAAGCCTTATGCAAAGTAACGGTGGCCAAATTTACAAACTTCAGTGTCTAGAATTAGTCACCTAAATCGACATTTAAGCATTCAAATCGGTGTCCTGATTTTCAGAAATGCTGAGTAAATTCATCACCCATTGACTTCATTTGAAATTCACAGATTCATAGATTTTTAAGGCCAAAAGGGACTAATGGCTCATATAGGCTAATCTCCTGTATAACACAGGCCATAGGATTTCATCCAGTTACATCTGTATTCAGCCCCAAAACTTACTTGACTAAAGCATTTCTTCCAGAGAACCACTCAGTCTTGATCTGAAGAGTTCAAAAGATGGAGAATCCACCACTTCCCTTGGTAGTGTGTTCCAATTTGTAATCACCCTCTCTGTTAAAAATGTATGCTTTATTTCTAATTTGAAATATGTCTGGCTTTTAACTTCTGATTGATTCTTGATTATGCCTTTCTCTGGTAAGTTAAAGAGTCCCTTAGTCCCTGGTATTTTCTCTCCATGAAGGAGTACTCATCATTTCTGAATATTAAATCACTTTGATCTAGTTGTTTAATATCAGTTTATGCACTTCAATGGACCTATGCCTTTTTACCCCAGCAGAGGATCTGGCCCTAAGCATCTGGGTTTGAAAATGTTGGCCATTGTACCTATTTTCTAATCTCCCATCCAAATATAACGCTGCCTGCTACCTCAAGCATGCAGTTCAGTCTTGTGCAAATGTTGTTGTGTTGCTTTACAGCTTGTGATGCTGGCCATTGGGGAGAGCGCTGTGAAAGCTTATGTCTCTGCAATAACAGCGATGGTAGCTGTGACCCAGTCACTGGGATTTGTTTCTGTGAAGCAGGATACTCTGGGAAACGCTGTGAGCAGAGTAAGTGCAAAAGCATCAAAGTGGGGAATTCACAGTGATCGAGATCAAAAATTGTTTTCCCTTTTGTTTATTTTTAGGAAGGCATCCATGTTGGAGGTCTCCATAGATAGGAGAATGCACATTTTTCAGGAGGCTCAGATTTCAGCAGTGCTAGACAGGTTAATTAATCATTTGGATTCCAGAAGAGTTATTTTCAGAATAGTTTTGAATTGAACAGCTACTTTGGCAATTACACTTCATTTTAGGGTGATTAAATTGCATATCTCTGCATCTTTGCTCCCTTGTATAAAATTTTAAGGTATTTGCCCTTTCTTCCTAAAGTCCTTTAGAGCTCAGGCAGATGGAAATGGTTTACAGGTCCATAATGGACGCAAACATAGATATGCTGATATCCTCCCTGCATTATAGCCCATATCTTGATACTAATCTCTTTACCAAAATACACCTCAGGCAATACCAGCTGTATATACATCATACAATGTGAACTACTGTAAGGGGCAAGATTCCCTAAAGCATGAGATTTGAACACTCCATCTTGCCATCCCTAAATACAAATGCCATTATAGGTCCTAAAATTATTCAACTTCGAAATCCAGCTGCCATATTTTACTCTTGACACTAGTTTTGTGGGAAGTATTTATGTAGTCACAATGTAATTAATGATGGGAGAAAGGAATAAACGAAAAGAGAGAGAGAAACGCCAGGAGGGAGGCAGATTAAAAAGGGGAGGAGAATGAAATATTGTATATGATGTTGGGCGTGCCCATTTGCCTCCTTGTCAAGATACTTGCATACCACAATGATAGGAGCCTGAGATATTCCTAAACTAACTAGTTATTTATTCTACTTCCAATTACAGATTCATCTTTGAAAGCCCAAAGGTGCCACATCATGTTATTTCTTGGGCTCCGTGATATTTTCCAGACTGCCTAAAAATGACTTTGTTAATTCAAATGTTGAAATCCTTCCCTTTTAAAGGGATCTAGCAGATTTCTACCCAACTCATTTCAAAATAAGTTAGCAGGACCTATAAACTGCTAGAGAAACCCTGCACTATTGTGTCTAGGCTAAGCTATCACTACCATTCAGCTCTGTCTAACGTGTGTCTAATGTAAATTAGCCAACTGGCCCTATTTTAATTGATTTTTCTATTGCCCTGGAGGATATTATTTACAGGCTGAAGTGGTGTTTTTTCCTTGAGATACTGAGTGAGATACCAGTCTCTCCTTTAAACTCCCAACAATTACTGCTAATCCATCTCCCAGATGTAATGTTTTGGCTTGAATTTTTCCAAGCAGAGCCTGTAAGTAGGGCATACAGCGTTCAGTTTGGAGCTTTCTGGAGGAGGTCACCCTGTTTAACATTCTCGCACACTTGCATAGGGTCTACTGTGGAATCTGGATTGCAGAAAAAAGGTTGGTTGGGGGGGAGGAAGTGGGTTTTAAGAGTAACATTAGTAACATTCTGCATGGCTTACCCTCATCCCAGCAGGTGAACTCTCATGGGATTTGGGCAAATAAGTGAGTCTAAACCAGCGTGTGGTACACATCAAATCAGAAACTAGGAATTTGGGAGTTGTGATTTTTGCAACTTTACACTTTGCTGTTTTCCTGTGTAGTATGCAGAACTGACTGCATCCCTCAGATCTCCCTTTTCCCTTCAAATATACCTTAATATAAAGCAACATAAGCTTCCCACAGAAGCCAACATCTCAAAGAGAACACCTAACGTTAACTGTTTTCAGGGTATAGAGACAAATGTTGGTCCTCCACTTGTGAACAGAAAAGCTTCAAAAGTACTTTAGAATTGCAAACTCATCATCGATTGTACTACAGGGATCTATGCCAGATTCAGCTCAACATACAGCTTTTATTCTTTCTGTCCAGGATGCCCTAAGGGAACCTTTGGCCCAAATTGTAAGTATAGCTGTCAGTGCCAGAATGGAGCTGTCTGTGACCATGTGAGTGGAGCCTGTACTTGTGCGGCTGGCTGGACAGGAACTTTTTGTGAAAAAGGTACATTCCCCCCCACCTGCCCTTTCATTTCTAGGCAGATGTTTCTCACAGATCATTGTAGCGCTGATTTTATCATCAGCAGGACCTGATCTAGGTAAACCATCCAACTGAACTGAGACATCCTAATTAAATTTTATAAACCAGCATTGCCTAACATTAAGTTTGTGACTTGATGGGACTCCTTAACCACTTAAAATTAGATATATGCTTAAGAACCTTGTTGAATTGGAGCCTTTCTGAAGAAAGTCTTCCTGCTTTAACACAGAGAAAAACGTTTCCCCATTTTTGAATTCTTTCATTGTCCCCATGGCATTTATAACATTATCTTAGAATAAAACATCTCCCCCAATAAGCTGCTTAAGGAGATACACACTTCTAACGTTAAAGTCTATCACTGCATCTGTTATCACCTAGTAACTTGCTAACATGATGTAACAATTATTTTGGATTGGATTTCGTACATATATTATAGTTGATATGTTGCACGTTCTTGTGATGTTGTTTTCGTGCCATAAGCTATGCAGAGAATAAAATATATATATATATTGGCTGGGATACAGTAAAAATAATGTGTAAGTCATCTGTCATTTTGCAGAAATATCTGAATTTGTTTTGTTGCATATTTTACAGACAATGATCATTAAACCAAACCTTGGCTGTTTTGTTTCACATCAAAATTATCAGTTAGTTTAGGTAGATAAAAATATATGTGTTAGAATGAGACCGATTAATCACTCGTGCATCTATTGCCCCCTAGTGGAAATGAAAGCACTTAGCAACTTCCGTGCTTTAACAGAATATTCAACAGACTACAAATTGTGGAAATTGCACATATTATTTCCTTTTTCATTCTGTCCAGGAAGTGTTAAAAGAAACAGAACAATCTAAGTTCTGATGGAGAAATTTATGAGGTAATTTGTGAACATTGTACAAGGCTCTTTTTTAAAATAACTGATCCATGCCTTATTTTTATTACTCAGTTTTTTTTTTCTGTCTTAAACAAAGAATTTGCTGACTCCATAAAGGAGAAATGAATCCGAAGACTTATGCATGAAAAATTAAAAGCCATAAAATGGAAAAATGGCCTTTTTTTCCCAACAGCCTTTTTCTTATAGCTCTCCATAAGATCTTACAGCACCCATCTGGGCAGTCCAAACAATACAATACTGCATTGATTAAAGCAAGGTGATTTTTTTCCAGCACATAGTAAAGTTGCTAAAAAATATGTTTTCCAGGGTCCTGAAACTATTCATAAATTTGGATCAAACTTGGCAAATAGGAGGGATAGCTCAGTGGTTTGAGCATTAGCCTGCTAAACCTAGGGTTGTGAGTTCAATCCTTGAGGGGGCTATATAGGGATCTGGGGCAAAAATCTGTCTGAGGATTGGTCCTGCTTTGAGCAGGGGATTGGACTAGATGGCCTCCTGAGGTCCCTTCTATACCTGATATTCTATAAACCTGAATGAACATGTTTTGTCTTTTCATTTTGGTGAGGGGGGGAAGGGGGAGGGAGATCAGGTTTGGTTAGAAACTAACCATATTTACCTTATTTTATTTTTTGGTTTGGCTATCTATGAAACAACAACAATTATTCACTCACTTCCACCACTGATACAATCCATGGCAGATATATGGCTTCGTGCAAAAGGTCTTGAGGGAAGTAGAAGTGCTTGAGACACTTATAACTAGACTACATGAATCATAAGAAAATATTCTGCAAGGAACAAATCTACGCTAGCAAGAAGAATGGATTAAATGAACCACTTTTCCTTCTGCTTATCTTTCTCTGCTATATGAATTGTGAGACAAGTTAGTCAGTCTTGAGATAATTTGGTTGTTCTTCCTAGAATACATCTAAAAGACAAAAATTCTGAACTTATCAACTAAAATGAAATCAAAATAAAATACAATATATTTTGTTATTTACATTATTTCTGGGACTGGATAGGTCAGGATAAAAGGACTGGGACAAGCAGCCGGGGTGGGGAAGAGACAGGACTGTTCAGTGATAGATTGGATGGGACAGGCAGAAGGGATCAAACTTGAGGGGGAATGCTCCAAAGAGTCAGTGCCTACTAGAGAACACTTCCCAACAGAGCCTGGAATGGAGCTCAAGATTCCTGAGTCTCTCCAATCCTCAGCTGTCAGCAAATGTCTGTGAAACCCACTGGCAAAATGTGTGTCTCACCCCTCTTGTGATGGTGGTCCACATAGAGTGTGACTCTTCTTGGGGTGCCCAGAACTGGGACTCCTCTTGTTATCCTCCTGCCTCAGCAAGAGAAAGACTTGCTTGTGCTTAACAGTGTATCAGCTCCCTGACACCACCAGTCTGTTAGTCACCCAAACAATCATGGATCAGCGTTCATGTCATACTCCCCGTCAGTACCCAGCCCAGGCCAGGGAAGCTAATGATGCAACCAGTGGACCAAATTCAGTGATGTATCCTTGTCACGTGCCACCTGAGGCACGTTGCGCATATGCTAAAAAGAAAAGGGCTCTGCCAGCCCTCACTGTCCCTTGCAGGTAACAGTCGGTGCACTGCACCCCTCTGAAAGTGTCCCCCTGTAGTATCCAGCTCCTTCCATTGGACACTCACAGAAATTACCAGATTTGCTGTCCCCAAAAGAACAGTGTATACACAGCTTGACTGGTACAACTCAGGATCAGGTCCTTTATAACTTCACAGCACTGAGATATAGTGAAAACAATCATAAGTTTATTATCAAAGGCTGAGATTTAAGAGATAGTGAGTAAGGATAACAAGTGGAAATGGAAATGGGTACATATAAAACAAAGGGTGTAACTCGCGTTCTAGAATATAAACGTAACTTTAACAAGCTAAACTTTTGTCTAAAGTAGCTTGTCACACCTAAAGCAATCTCCCAGCAATTCCAACCAACAAAGTAGGGATCCTCCTATCATAAATGGAAAAGGCGCTGTCCTTTTTGCTTCCTCAGTGAGGGATAAAAGGGATGGGTTTTTTTGCTTTCTTCTTATACCCCAAAATCCACTGTTTTGAACCTAGAGACAGGATGACACCTCCCCTTCCCCAGTGCTTTATTCCCCAGTATACTGGCTTACCATCCTCATGTTGATATAGTATGCAAATAGACTTCCATCGTGTTGGCTTACGATGCTTATTTTTCATGTAAATCAAGGCAGACAGGTGTATTGACGTCCTTTTGTCTGGCAAAATCTGTTTGCCAACCCTGTCTGGGACAGAGACTCAAAAACTTATTTTCAGTAGTTGGGGAAGGTATTTCTCTCTTGTACACTGAGTCCTACACACTACTGGAACTTAATAAACAATAATATGCAGTATACAGTGATTCAGTTAAGAATTGAAACCACATGCAGTAATTTCTACTTTGCAGCTTGATATTGGCTCACCCACCAATGAGAATAAACAGAGGGCTGATCAATACTTCTTGACTGTTTGACACCAATATATGTTCTATTTCCCCATTTCTCTGAGACAGCACATGTTTGGAAGGTACAATAAGTCTCAAAGCATCCATGCGACCTTGAAGAAGCTACTGGCTGGACTGACTGAAGAAGAGGATTGCCATTCCACTTGGAGTAAATGAGCCAGTTGTATGAAATCATATGTTCAGAAAACTAAGCTGCCACTGTCAAGTCAAAGTGAGCTTCCCGGAGATTCCAAATCAGACCTTGCACTGTGCTACCACTACTACCTTTTGCCACCAGAGGACTTACATTCACTTTCTATTTTAGTCGACTGATAGCTACAGATATTGCACTGGATTTCATTGTATATTAGGCAGGGTAGGTAGTAACTCTCTTTTAAAAGACCCCATTTTCAGATGCAGCAGCAGTGGAAGGATTAGATTGGGACATAAAGCCTGATGGTGAGAAATGGAGGGACTGGCAGCTGGCAGGTGGAGGAATAGGAGGTGTGGGACAGAGCCTGGGAAACTGGGACTGACGGGGCAAAGAGACTGCGATGAGAAGGCCAGCAGGGTGTTGGGATCTGGGTCTGGTGAGGCAAGAACACAGGAACAAGGAGCCAGGGGTACATGGGTGGGGGTGGGGGGGGAAGAGACAGGACTGGGACAGGGGCAGAAGGGGTCAGGCTTGGAGGAGAATGGGGGAGAAAGGTCTGTGTCCAATAGAGAACGCACCCCTCAAGAACCTGGAATGGAACACAAGATTCCTGAGTCTCAACATTCCTCTGTCTCCATCTTTGAAACCCACTGGCAAAGTGTGTCGCATCTCACTCCCTCCCTCATCTCCCTCCAGACAGAGGATAACAACCTCTTATTGCTGTCAGTTACTCAGCTCATATAGAAGAAGTCTATGCTGTAGATCTAAAGGTTCCAACCATGTTGATGATCTATTCAGTTGTTAGTATGATTCCATATGATGGAATTTCTGTGGGGGGATTTGTTTGTGCATTGAGTGGTTTCTTCTTAAAAAAAAAAGTAGAAAATTGTACACACAAAACTTATCTCATTTTATCGATGGGGAACTGAGGCACAGAGATTAAGGTCAAAAGTGTCCACCAATTTTGGGTGCTCAGTTGAGATGTTTATGTAGAATGATACTGTTGCATCTTATAGGGGTGCTGTCAAATTTGATTCATTAATGTTTGCTAAGCACTCAGAAATTATAGTGATTGGCATCATAGAAAAACACATGAGGAAATTAATAATTCTGTATTCAGAGCACGGATTAAATGGTATGCAGTAAGTAAGGCCTACTGCCACACATAGAGCAATGTGGATAAAACAAAATATTGCATAGCTGCTCATCCAGTGTCCATCCAGAACACTGAATGAGGGAGGGGTCCTGTGGAAAAATTGGACATGTTCTTATAATTAAAAATTCATTATAATGCAGATGCACAAGGGGACTGAATTAAGGTTGCACAGACAAGCTTAATTCTATCACTTCCTAACTTTTTAGAATTTGACTATGCAACCTTAGCATTCTTTTAGCATAGTATTTTGCACATAATATGGATATAGAAACCTCTTGACCACTGAGACAATCGTTGATAGTTTATTCTCCCTATGTCAAGTGTTCCTTTATTGGTGCATACATAGCCTGAATCAGCAGGTCTACTCTTTCTCACACTCTGCAAGTGTATTTATTGAATCTCTGTGATGCCCTGAAGAGGCCCTGCCACATTTAGTTTCCCTTGATGTTCTTTGCCTACCAATGTGAATTATCTGCTTCTTCTAGCAAGTTTTTCCTGTAAACACTGAACTGCAATAATATATCTTATATTTGTTTTGTAAAACTTTTTAGAAATATGGCAGGACAGTCAATTGGATCATATGTCCGCAAATCTAAAGATAAGGAGATGGGACAGAGATGATCTAAACTTTGTGTTATACAGAATTGCCTGACCTCTTGAAATCCACCTTATCTCCAAATGTATCTCGCATAGAACTGGGAAATCTTTCCTCTTTTTAGTCTATTCACCTTTTTCTTCACTTTTAATAACATAACAACTGGTTTATGTGAATTCACATTCATTAGCTCTCATAGATTCATAGATTATAGGACTGGAAGGGACCTCGAGAGGTCATCGAGTCCAGTCCCCTGCCTGCATGGCAGGACCAAATACTGCCTAGACCATCCCTAATAGACATTTATCTAACCTACTCTTAAATATCTCCAGAGACGGAGATTCCACAACCTCCCTAGGCAATTTGTTCCAGTGTTTAACCACCCTGACAGTTAGGAACTTTTTCCTAATGTCCAACCTAGACCTCCCTTGCTGCAGTTTAAACCCATTGTTTCTGGTTCTATCCTTAGAGGCTAAAGTGAACAAGTTCTCTCCCTCCTCCTTATGACACCCTTTTAGATACCTGAAAACTGCTATCATGTCCCCTCTCAGTCTTCTCTTTTCCAAACTAAACAAACCCAGTTCTTTCAGCCTTCCTTCATAGGTCAATAGGTCTCTAGTCTTGTGGTTTTGGATTATAGGCTCAGCTGCATTTCCCTGTGTAGCAATCTGTACAACAGTATAATAATCAGGGAACATATACCCCAAATTGTTGGACATGCACAATAATGGGACCCCATTCACTGCTTTTCAGTTTTAACTTTTAATGGCACACAGGCTCCCAAGTATAATTTCAGATTGACTGTATAACTGAAAGGGCACCAACTTAAAAGTTTTCCCATGTACAGAGCTTCCAGAAGCCAAGAGCTGGAATTTGCTGTTTGCCAGACAGTTATGTAAAAAAATGGGAACTGCTTTTTAAAAAACCCACCTTTTTTCCATTTTTAGCTTGTCCAGGTGGATTTTTTGGACTTGACTGCCACCAGGTGTGTGAATGCAAGAATGCAGCTCGTTGTGACCACATCTTAGGAACATGCCAGTGCCTCCCTGGCTGGGTGGGAGCCAAGTGTGACCAATGTACGTATAACAGCAATGATCCCAGCAAAGCTCTGACAAAGCTCACAAAAGCTCGTCTTCCTAACTCTAAAAATGGCTCCTGATTAGGTGTAGAAGAACCTAGTAAGTTAGATAGATAAAGTCACACTTCTTTCCAGAGATGCCATAAATGGAAACTTTTTTTTTTTTTTGGTTAGCATACAAATAATCTGTTATTTCCTGTTACTTCCACTGCAATACATCAAATTTAAGTATTTCACAGTACGTCCCATTTGTTTTTAGATAGCACAGTTGTGTCCTGCAAT
This sequence comes from Trachemys scripta elegans, assembly GCF_013100865.1. NCBI lineage: Eukaryota > Metazoa > Chordata > Testudines > Emydidae > Trachemys > Trachemys scripta. The sequence continues at coordinate 87,203,026 of NC_048306.1, forward strand.
ATGTTAACCGAACTTTTCATTTCTATGAAGTGTTAAAGGGCAAAATGTTACTCCAAAGGATTGTTTTGCTATTAGAGTGGAGTGGGGGTTGGGGGGGTTATAATTAATTCTTATAAATGTCATTTGCAAAAAAGGTAAGTTCCTGGAATTTCACAAACAGTAAGAATGAACTGTCCTACTTAATAAGGCAGGTTCTGAGGTGGTTGCTTTGTTTCTGTTTTGAATAGACATTATTGCTGGATCCTCTGATAAATCTGCCAGCAAATCTGATGGAAAGTCATTCTTTTCCTTATCTTCATAGCATCATTTGCAGGCATCACTGAGCCTTGTTGTTTGAAAAAATCAGTGATGGTGTTTTCTTTTCCAAATTAATTTTTTTATTTAAGCTTTAAACTTTCAAATACTGAAGATGACTCCTGACCCCAATGACTTCAACAGAGCCAGGATCTCACCCTGAAAGTACAGTATAATCATCCTCTGCAGACAGCACTGTGGAGCTCAGAACAATTTATACTCATTCATAGCAGCATTGCATAATAAATAGATTCTTATTGTTTGTGGAGGCCTGTACAGGGCTCGTTAGACCCACAAATGTCATGATTCTCTCAGCTAGAAGTTTATAGTTTATTTAATACACATATTTGACAAACTCCCTCCATTTTGTCACCCTCCTGCAAACTCCAACCACCTTAATGACCAAACCTGACTGCAACTTTTTCAGACATGCCCCCTGATTTGACCAACCCCCATTCCAACCCAATCCCCGTAGTGGCCTGCTGTCATGGGACATGCAACAACCAAACACTCCTGCTACCTCTGCCTCTGACCATATCCCACCTCTTTCCTGCAATTCCCTCTGCACAAACAAGCTCACACATCCTCCCTTCTATCTAAAGATCTTCTCCTACAATCTCCCCCATCCCTGTTTGGACAAGTCCCCCGACTTCAATGTTGTTGAACCTTCTGCTGTCCTCCCACCTACTTTCCAAACGTTCCCCCAGTGCCACCACCCAGTCTTTTTTCCTTCTACAAACACCTGGACTGGCTATTCCACCTTCAGTTTAATATATTAAAATTCTTCATGTCAATGATAATCTCTCTTGCTACCCTGTGTATAGGTTAATCAACTGGCTTTGTGAAATATAGTGCCATTGAAATATGTCTGTGCTGTTTGGGAGCAGAGGTGTTGCTGAGCGGGTGTGTTGCTTGTTTCTTGGTTGCAGTCCATTTACACTGTCCTTCAAAAGATCCACAAAGTTAGCAATCTGTCAGCTTCGCTCTTGACTGCTCTGTAAACTGTATTAAAAATTGGAAGCTTTGTTCCTACATATTTTATTAAATTCAATTAAGAAATGAGGCCCTTTGTCATAGGCCTCACATGTCCCCCTTCATCTTCCTAGCAAAGTCTACTGGGATTACGTAAGAAAGCAACTATTTATTCTCTTGCACTGGAACCATTAAAGCTTTATGCTGCCCTTGATTTATCCCTTGTGCTAGTTAAGACACCAAAGGCTTCAAGACTCCTTTTGCCTGTAAAAGGGTAAGGTCAAATAACAATGCACAGGGGTGACCTGTTTCTCCCTTAGCTAAACAATGTATCATCATCTAGTAATGCCTTGTACTACACAGATGACTTTGCAGGTTTGGCCAAAGGTTGCTAATAATAATAACAACAATAATAAACAATGTATGGAAGTGGCCTATTTCCAGGTCATCTAACCCCAGATATGATTATATTTATATCCGGGCCGCGGTTGAGAGCCTTGGTAATGGGGAAGAGGGCTAAAGTTTGGAGGAACCTAAGACAGAAATAGAATTGATCTAAGACTTAGCAGTATTAAGAGCTGCTGGCATAGGGAAGTCCCAGTGTGCAGATGAGAAAGCTTTCAGAATTATTGACAAGGCAGAATGCAACCTGTCTGAAGAGAACATGTAAACAAGGAGGGTTATATAAATGAGTCTGACTTGTTCTTTCACTGTGCCAAGAGTAGTGGCCTGCAAGACAGTTTGAAATCAAACACTAGCAACATTTACCAGCATTGGTCGCTTATTTCCAGAAGTTTAACTTGAGATGCCCAATTCCCAGGGCCGGCGCAACCCATTAGGCAACGTAGGCGGTCGCCTAGGGCACTAACATTTGGGGGCGGCGACCGTGGTGGCCGGATCTTTGGCCGTCCCAGTCAGCAGCGGCATTTCAGGGGCAGGACCTTCCGCCACTTCTTTCGGGGGTGGCATTTCGGGGGCGGGACCTTCTGCCGCCTCTGTCAGTGGCGGCATTTCGGGGGCCGGACTTTCCGCCGCCTAGGGCGACAAAAAAGCTGGCTGCGCTCCTGTCAGTTCCCTGAAGAGTGAAGTGGCTGATTCAACTGAGGGATCTTTCAGGTTTCTTTCTAGATGTTGCTATTATCAGTATCTCAAGGGTTGATTAATCCTGCCTTCTGCCCATACGCAGTGTGGTAGGGGGAAAGGCCACGGGAAGCTTCTGCCCCACACAGCTCTGCACATGCAGAATGGCAGGATCCCTCCTACAGCCCAGGACACTTTGAGTGCATTGCTGGTGAGTGCACCTGCACAGCTTCCACAAAGGATGTGGGATGGTTAGCTAGGCACGTCCAATCAGCTCTAGTGCACATGCTGCCATCAACAGCAAGCACTACACAGTGCTTCAGGCCAGAGGAGCAATAAGCCAATTGTTAAGCTATCCTGCTCTGAATCTACAAGCTGGCTTTTGCACTGGGTGTGCAGCCAGCTCCATTCTACCCCCAGGTACTGGTGAGATATTGTCCACCTGTAAATCTTTTTAAACAATGGCACCTATAGAAGAGGAAGAACGTTCTAAGATTTGGATCCATTGTACTGTTTGTCCTACTGCTCCAAACAGTATAATTCAAGCCTTGCAGAGAGTACTCTGACCCCTGCTCTGCTGGGGGCATTCACACATGCCTCTTTGCCTTTGTTCTGGGTTGCGTATTTGTGCTGGCATTTCCTGGAATCTGCTAGCTCTCACAGCTGGAGGAGCAGCATTTGTTTTCAAGTAATGAGATGAGCAGGAGGATGCTGAAAAATAATTCTGGAATCATGGGATTTTAATTGATTTTTACCTAGCCACCTAATGTAGTTTATAAACTAGTATCTTTACACTCCTCATCAAAAAAAGAGGAAGAAGAATTCAATTCACTCTGCTCCATCAGTAGAGAAACCTGCAAGCATAGCTTGATCATTTCACTTGCTGGTTCAGTCTTCCAACATTGTAAATCCTCTGCTAAGCAGTATGCTCCAAAGATGAACCAAGGCCTGTATACTCCTAACAAGAGACAGAAATGTTTAATTTTCCTCACCAAGAGTTCCTGCTTTTGTTTTGGAATTTCTAAATCCCATCTGTCTCCTAGTAGGCATAACAAGAGATTTGCATGCACGTGATGTAAACTTCTGGTGAGATACACTCTCAGGGTTAATCTACACTAAATCAGGGAACCTAGTAATACCCTTTTACAGCATAATTCTGATTCGTATTGTGAACAACCAGTTTAAATCTGTCCCTATAATCAAGGTAAAGCTCATTCAGATGGTCTGAGTCTTTAATTTGGTGATGCAGATAGGCCCCATCCAAAATATAGAGTTTAACAATGTTGTAACCGGGTCCCTGGGCTTGGCTACAGTAGTGATACAGATGGGAGCTAACTGATTTAAAAATAAATATGTTCAAAAGGAACTACAAGTGAAATAGGAGTACTTGTGGCACCTTAGAGACTAACAAATTTATTAGAGCATAAGCTTTCGTGGACTACAGCCCACTTCTTCGGATGCTGGNTATTAGAGCATAAGCTTTCGTGGACTACAGCCCACTTCTTCGGATGCTGGGCTGTAGTCCACGAAAGCTTATGCTCTAATAAATTTGTTAGTCTCTAAGGTGCCACAAGTACTCCTGTTCTTCTTTTTGCGGATACAGACTAACACGGCTGTTACTCTGATACAACTGAAATGTCATCCATGTAAATCACACTGGGACACTGAAAAGCCTCAGACAAGAAGCTACGGGTTATGAATAGGCCAAATGCGTCAACCACATTCACAACTGAAGTGGGGAAAATTCCATTCTTCCGTTCTCTCTCTCACGGATGAGTCTTTCATGCAATACTACATCTTGATCCCCAAAAGGGCTAGGGATTTTGATGAAAGGTCAAAGCGTGGGCGCAGTCCTATGAGGTCTATGTGCCAAAGTTAACGGGAGCAAAGGACACATGGCATTTCACAGGATCGGACCCTTTTATTTTCTCTTGGGAAGAATGCCGATGGTGTTTGTTATCTCTGGGGAAACAAGTGTGATAGCATAGAATTAAAGCCTCCATTAAGACAAAAAGACAACAACTATCTTATTCTTTTATTTTGGCCATCTATAAGGACATTCCTGCATTTCTTCCTTAAAATACCTTGAGTTATACTCTAGAAAGCAAAGTGACAATATACACCATTTACTGCCATTTAAAGACAGACAAAGCCATGACAATGGAGACAACAGAAATCTTGTAATGCCATTTTGTCCATGGGAGGCAACACCAGTAGAGGACAAAATGGAGCTGAAGCAAGGATATTCTTGTGAGATACAGGGTTAAGTTTTCACCTGGGAGCCAGCTGCTTACCTAATGTGATAAAATTATCACTGCTTTCTGAGCAAAGAATAAGGCTTTGGGTGAGCTAAAGCATCGAACTGTGAAAAATGAACAATGAAAACAATGAAGTTGTCAGTTCTCTTACCAGGCTGCAAATAAATAACCAGCCTGTCAAGCTAGCTGTTCTGCTGGACCATTAGTTTAAGACAAAGACATTCCAAGGTACAGGAGAACGACAGACGATATATCACCCAAGTGATTTGAGTCTTTGATAAAAATCTGTTCAGAATGCGTTGATACGTATTTTTAAGCCCACGTTATTTAGTGTCAGGCCTGGTTAATATATGAACTTATGCATCTGTATGATATGAACAGTCATAAGAAGCCAATTTCTTACTGATTTCCCTTGAATTGGGTTATGTCTGAATTTTGCTCTGTGTGATGCCTCCTTTGATGTGTTGTAATTGCACTTTATGGTCCTCTCTTTGCAGCCTGCCAGGGTGACAGTTATGGGGAAGGCTGCAGTCATGCTTGTAATTGTCACAATGGAGCGCGCTGTGATCATGTAACTGGGATGTGTATTTGCGCAGCAGGATGGAGAGGAGCTACCTGCCAGCAAGGTGCAGTGAGAACTTACTGGTAACTTCTGTTGCAAGAAGATGACAGAAGGAGAAAACAAAACTTCTTACTCAGGGATTTTTATTAGTATTTCAATTTGCCAGCTTTGTACTTTACTTTATCAAATGGCTTTTGATCAAAAGAAGATAAAATAGAAATATTGTCCCAACCCACTGGCTGATGTCTGCAAAGTTGGCCAGGGACTTAGCCACACAAACCCCCATTTGTGGAAGTTCTGTATGTTTTTTGCAGAACATCTTAAAGTTAATTTTCAGTATAGGTATTTAGTGTATCCTGCCTTAAGCAAAGGGACAGACAAATATTGGTCTTTTAGAAACTGATTTATGCTTATAGCAATTCATACAGGTGATTACTGAATAAAGGTGGCCTTTGGTACATGCTTTGCTTTATGGTAATTAAATATATGTACAAATGGGCCACACAGTCTGTAAAAAATAATATTCTAATTGAGGGACAGAACCATTTTAAGTTCAGGGCGTCCTATATCTACTAATAGGTGTAGGCAGCTAGGAGAAGTCTGTACATACATGGTACAGTATTATTATTTATTATTTATGTTATCATAGTATTTAGGCTGGACCAGGACCCATTGTCTAAGGTACCATACAAGCACAAAACAGTAGATGCTGAAACCAGGAGTACAAAGTGAAGGGTACAGTAGAGAGTTCCAGGGAATAGCTGACTTGGCTAAGAGGGATAAAATGTCCCAGAATGTAGTAAGACAGAAAACCTGCCATCTTTGAAAATTAAAATGAAATAAAAAATAATCCAGGCAACATCAAATATTTATCCAATTTACCCCCTTTGGACCTATTTCAATTTAAAAACGGAAGGTTTGGATTGTCTAGATAAGTGATCTGGAACCAGCAATGTAGCCTTTGCTCTCATCCCAATTTAGCAGTTATCTTCCTACGAATCGCTAGTTTGTGGTTGCTCCTTACACAGTAAGCTAAATCTAGGATTGAATGTCGTCACTGGGAGCTTTGCCGTTCACTTTGGAATTGCTAATTGAACCAATCTGCAGCAAAATGGTAGCTATTTGTATATTAGGGAAGTCTGAAAGCACCTTTTAAAATCTAAGGACAAAAGGTCTCTCTCCACATGCTTATGATTTCCATGGGAGAGGGGAATATAGACACACAAGTCTTTCCCTCATACTGATGGGTACAATATTGGCTGAAATGTGAAGTTTCTCTTAAGAAAATAGCCTCAAATACTGGAGGGGTTTCGGTTGTTTTTATTTTGTTTTAATTAACTGTAAATCAACCACTTTTTCAGTCAGAAGGACCCTAAATCAAACTACTTATTTTCAGACACAAACGGTTCCTTTCTATTGTGGTGCATTGTGGATTCTTCTGTGTGTTTGGTTTCTCTGATAATTTGATCATCTGGGGAAGGCTGGGGGAGGGAAGGGACTGTTGGGTAAGTGTCCTCCTCTAGTGACTGGTCCATTTGGTGGCCTAGAACCTACTACTGCTAGCAATTTATGGAGTTATCACTTGAGCACTTAAAGCACAAGCTTCTGCCCTTTGAGCTAAAGTTCCCAAGTTCTAGTTCCAGTACCCATAGTGGGGAATTCATTATATGAACTGCTTTAAATTAAAATATAGGCAAGCTTTAAAATATCATCAGCCTGCTGTGGATAGAAAGATGTAATAATTATAAAATTGTGTATCGTACAAAGTAACCATTAAAAAGTGGAACCAGTACATAGCCTCCTTCTTGTTGAGAAAGCTGTGAAGAATCAAGCTCCTGCTATCATAGGTGAGGATGGGAAAAACTAGAGATCATTGTTTTGGGATACAATTAAGCACTTTATTCACTTATCATTAAACAAAATTCATTGTAAACCCTTTGATTGCTGTCCTCAAAATGGCCTGTGGCTAAGACACTATAGTAATAAACTTCAGCTATTACTAAATTTCAACTATTGCTGTTCACTGTGTCCTGAAGGGGCCTGATTCTGCTCCCAAACCAGTTTTACATTCCATTGGTTACAACAGAGTTACTCCTGATTTACTCCAGTGTAAATCACAGTGGAGTCATGCTGTGTAGGTCAAATCCAAACCTGACTTACATCACTTGCACAATCAGTCAGATTGGTGTAAGACAAGGTAGAGTTAGGTTTTATGTATTTAACTTGCACTATCCTACTTAGAATCCATTGCTTTCCTGTACCGTAAATAGTTTGCTTACTTTAGGTTGTTAGCTGTTTTGTATTCTGAATAAAGCAACAGAGGGTCCTGTGGCACCTTTGAGACTAATAGAAGTATAGGGAGCATAAGCTTTCGTGGGTAAGAACCTCACTTCTTCAGATGCAAGTAATGGAAATCTCCAGAGGCAGGTATAAATCAGTGTGGAGATAACGAGGTTAGTTCAATCAGGGAGGGTGAGGTGCTCTGCTAGCAGTTGAGGTGTGAACACCAAGGGAGGAGAAACTGCTTCTGTAGTTGGATAGCCATTCACAGTCTTTGTTTAATCCTGATCTGATGGTGTCAAATTTGCAAATGAACTGGAGCTCAGCAGTTTCTCTTTGGAGTCTGGTCCTGAAGTTTTTTTGCTGTAAGATGGCTACCTTTACATCTGCTATTGTGTGGCCAGGGAGGTTGAAGTGTTCTCCTACAGGTTTTTGTATATTGCCATTCCTGATATCTGACTTGTATCCATTTATCCTCTTGCGTAGTGACTGTCCAGTTTGGCCAATGTACATAGCAGAGGGGCATTGCTGGCATATGATGGCATATATAACATTGGTGGACGTGCAGGTGAATGAGCCAGTGATGTTGTAGCTGATCTGGTTAGGTCCTGTGATGGTGTTGCTGGTGTAGATATGTGGGCAGAGTTGGCATCGAGGTTTGTTGCATGGGTTGGTTCCTGAGTTAGAGTTGTTATGGTGCAGTGCGTGGTTGCTGGTGAGAATATGCTTAAGGTTGGCAGGTTGTCTGTGGGCGAGGACTGGCCTGCCTCCCAAGGTCTGTGAAAGTGAGGGATCATTGTCCAGGATGGGTTGTAGATCACTGATGATGCGTTGGAGAGGTTTAAGCTGAGGATTGTAGGTGATGGCCAGTGGAGTTCTGTTGGTTTCTCTTCTGGGCCTGTCTTGTAGCAGGAGGCTTCTGGGTACACGTCTGGCTCTGTTGATTTGTTTCTTTATTTCCTTGTGTGGGTATCGTAGTTTTGAGAATGCTTGGTGAAGATCTTGTAGGTGTTGGTCTCTGTCTGAGGGGTTGGAGCAGATGCGATTGTACCTCAGTGCTTGGCTGTAGACGATGGATCGTGTGGTGTGACCGGGGTGGAAGCTGGAGGCATGAAGGTAGGCATAGCGGTCGGTGGGTTTTCGGTATAGGGTGGTGTTGATGTGGCCATTGCTTATTTGTACGGTGTGTCTAGGAAGTGGACCTCCCGTGTAGATTGGTCCAGGCTGAGGTTGATGGTGGGGTGGAAGCTGTTGAAATCATGGTGGAATTCTGAATGTTGCACCAAATTCCTAATTGAATTGACATTTACAGTTTACATTGTAGGGGGAAGGAATATAGGTATTATAACTGTCAACATTAGTAAAATTTCTGTACAGATATAGTTCGTATAGACATGGCTTCTTATTGTTGTAGTTTGTGTGCATTTTTAATAAGAGTTTTCTGCTAGTGAGGAGGATGAAAGTCTCAGGGAAAGAGGACATTCAAGCAGAGGGAAATGATCCCATAGTTGGGACCCTCCTTCCAGATGTTCCTCTCGCACTGAGGATACCTCTCCAGGGGAGGGAACTCCAGTTATTAGGAAGAGACAAGTAATAGTTATGGGTGATTCGATCATTAGAAACATAGATAGCTGGGCTTGCGGTGACTTGTCTGCCTGGTGCGAAGGTTGCGGATCTCTCGAGACATCTAGATAGACTTATGTGTAGTGCTGGGAAGGAGCCAGTGGTCGTGGCACATGTAGGTACCAATGACATAGGGAAGGATTGAAGAGAGGTCCTGGAGGCGAAATTTATACTGTTAGGTAAGAGATTGAAGTCCAGGACCTCCATGGTAGCATTCTTTGAAATGCTTCCAGTTCCAGGCGCAGGGCCAGTTAGACAGGCAGAACTGCAGGATCTCAATGCGTGGATGAGATGATGATGTAGGGAGGAGGAGTTTAGATTTATTAAGAACTGGGGAAACCTTTGGGAAAGGGGGAGCCTATACAGGAAGGATTGGCTCCACCTAAACCAAAATGGAACTAGATTGCTGTCACTTAAAATTAAAAAGGAGCAGTGGGAAAGCCGACAGGTCTGGAGGAGCATGTGGTTTGGACAGAAACATCCCTTAGGGGAGGATCTATTAATGGGGATTCTCTATGTCCTGGTAAGGAGGAGAGGATGGAAGATAAGAAAAATACATGTAGGACCTGATGAGAAACAGTCAAATGAAAAAAAGTCCCATTCAGTTACATCATGTAATGGCAGACAGCTAAAAAGTAACAAGTTTTTAAAGTGCTTATATACCAGTGCTAGAAGTCTAAATAATAAGATGGGTGAACTAGAGTGCCTCGTATTAAATTAAGATATTGATATAATAGGCATCACAGAAACTTGGAGGAATGAGGACAATCAATGGGACACAGTATATCAGGGTACAAAATATATCGGAAGGACAAAACAGGTCCTGCTAGTGGGGGAGTGGCACTATATGTGAAAGAAAGCGTAAAATCAAATGAAGTAAAAATCTTAAATGAACCAAACTGTACATTGGAATCTCTATGGATAGTAGTTCCATGTATGAATATAGCAGTAGGGATATATTACTGACTACCAGACCAGGATGGTGATAGTGACTGTGAAATGCTCAGAGAGATTAGAGAGACTATTAAAATAAAAAACTCAATAATAATGGGGGAACTCAACTATCGCTAATTGACTGGGAACATGTCACCTCAGGATGGGATGCAGAGATAAAGTTTCTTGATGCCTTAGATGACTGCTTCTTGGAGCAGCTGGTACGGGAACCCACAAGGCGAGAGGCAATTCTTGATTTAGTCCTAAGTGGAGCACAGGATCTGGTCCAAGAGGTGAATATAGCTGGACTGCTTGGTAATAGTGACCATAATACAATTCAATTTAACATCCCTGTGGCGGGGAAAACACCACAGCAGCCCAACACTGTAACGTTTAATTTCAGAAAGGGGAACTACACAAAAATGAGGAGTTAGTTAAACAGAAATTAAAAGGTACAGTGCCAAAAGTGAAATCCCTGCAAGCTGCATGGAATCTTTTTAAAGATGCCCTAATAGAGGCTCAACTTAAGTGTATACCCCAAATTTAAAAACATAGTAAGAGAACAAAAAAAGAGCCACCAGGGCTAAACAACAAAGTAAAAGAAGCAGTGAGAGGCAAAAAGACATCCTTTAAAAAGTGGAAGTTAAATCCCAGTGAAGAAAATAGAAAGGACCATAAACTCTGGCAAATGAAGTATAAAAATATCATTAGGAAGGCCAAAAAAGAAATTTGAAGAACAGATAGCCAAAGACTCAAAAAGTAATAGAAAAAAAAATGTAAGTATATCAGAAGCAGGAAGCCACATAGATGAACATAATGTGTTAGGGAAAAGTCAACATAGTTTTTGTAAAGGCAAACCATGCCTCACCAATATATATATATATATATAGTACTTAGGTTTTCAGAAAGCCTTTGACAAGGTCCCTCACCAAAGCTTCTTAAGCAAAATAAGCTGAGAAGGTCCTCTCATCGATTGGTGACTGGTTAAAAGATAGGAAACAAAGGATAGGAATAAATGGTCAGTTTTCAGAATGAAGAAAGGTAAATAGTGGTGTCCACCAGGGGTCTGTACTGGGCCCAGTCCTATTCAACATATTCATAAATGATCTGGAAAAAGGGGTAAACAGTGAGGTGGCAAAATTTGCAGATGATACAAAACTACTCAAGATAGTTAAGTCCGAAGCAGACTGCGAAGAGCTACAAAAAGGTTTCTCTCAAAACTGGGTGACTGGGCAACAAAATGGCAGATGAAATTCAATGTTGATAAATGCAAAGTAATGCACATTGGAAAGCATCATCCCCATTGTACATATAAAATGATGGGGTCTAAATTAGCTGTTACCACTCAAGAAAGAGATCTTGGAGTCATTGTGGATAGTTCTCTGAAAACATCCACTCAATGTGCAGTGGGAGTCAAAAAAGCAAATTGAATGTTGGGAATCGTTAAGAAAAGGATAGATAATAAGACAGAAAATATCATATTGCCTCTATAAATCCATGGTACGCCCACATCTTGTGTGTGCAGATGTGGTCATCCCATCTCAAAAAAGATATATTGGAACTGGAAAAGGTTCAGAAAAAGGCTACAAAAATTATTAAGGAAATGGAACGGCTTCCGTATGAGGAAAGATTAATAAGACTGGGACTTTTCAGCTTGGAAAAGAGATGACTAAAGGGGATATGATTGTCTATAAAACCATGTCTGGTGTGGAGAAAGTAAATAAGGAAGTGTTATTTACTCCTCATAGCATAAGAACTAGGGTCACCAAATGAAATTAATAGGCAGCAGGTTTGAAACAAAGAAAAGGAAGTATTTCTTCACACAACGCACCATCAACCTGTGGAACTATCAAATTTCTCCAAATTAAGAGAAATAAATTGTGTTCTGGCCATCCTTGTTAAGACAGTAACCACTATATATGGTAGTTTAATTACTACTTATTCGCCAATTGCCTGAAATGAAATTGTAGCCTTTTTGATCTAGTTAAACACTGGCATTAAATGTCAAAGCTTCCTTGTGAAATAACCTGTATCAAATAGAACTCTTTGCCAGAGGATGTTGTGAAGCCCAAGACTCTAACAGGGTTAAAAAAAGAACTAGATAAATTCATGGAGGATACGTCTATTAACGGCTATTAGCCAGGATGGGGAGGGATGGTGTCTCTAGCCTCTGTTTGCCAGAAGCTGGGAATGGGCAACAGGAAATGGATCACTTGATGATTACTGTTCTGTTCATTCCCTCTGGGGCACCTGGCATTGGCCACTGCCAGAAGAGAGGATACTGGGCTAGATGGACTTTTGGTCTGACCAAATATGGCAATTCTTACGTTCTTATGTTAAATTTTGTTTACAGCCTGTCCTTCTGGTTTATATGGCATGAACTGTTTACAGCACTGCATCTGTCGCAATCAGGCGGTGTGTGATCATGTAAGTGGACAATGCATTTGTCCCAAAGGCTGGACTGGTATAGCCTGTGAACTTGGTGAGTTCCGTCATGTTCTCCATTTGCTTTGGCTGGACCTTTCATTCACTTATGATTCTGATAAAATTCTGCCCTGATTGATTTCAGAGTGTGAGGATGGGAAGTATGGAGAGAGCTGTGAGGAGAACTGTAGCTGTGGCAATGGTGGAATTTGTGACCGACATTCAGGGAAATGCAACTGCCACCCAGGATGGATCGGGGACCAGTGCAATGTTGGTAGGAAGGCTAATTTCTTTTATTTGACTGATTGTAAAGCTCAATTCTATAATAGGCATCTTATTAATTAATGTTGCCTGTATTTTTATTAATCATTCGATTGCTGTGGCTGCCCATTTCAACTCTCAAGGGTCTCTCTTTCACTTGCATTGACTCCTCTGTCTGGAACTTTCGTTCTTTCTCCCTCCACGACATTGAGTCACTTTCTGTCCTTCAATTTGATCTTAATACTTTTCATTCTGCAGAGCACTAGCGCTAGCTAGTGGCTAGAAAGGAAGGCTGGTACAGTGATTAGGGTGCTAGCTTGGGATTGGGAGCTCTGGGTTCAGTTCCCTGTTCTGCCACCGATTCCCTGTATGACCTTGAGCAAGTCACTTAATCACTCTGCTCAAAAAAAAAAAAATGGGGCACTTCCCTATTTCACAGGGGTGATATGACAAGAAATATATTAAAGCCTGAGAGGTGCTCAGATCTATAATAATGGGGGCCATATAAGTCCCTTAGAAAGACAGAATTTAGGACTAAGTATCCAGAAACTTGGGATCTATTTCAAGTTCTGCCACTAACTTGCTTTATGATCTTGGGCAAGTCACAAGTGGACTGTTTTTTCTAGAAGTGCCGAGAATCCCCAAGTTTCATTTGTTAGTGGGAATCAGGAATCTTTGAAATTCTGACCTTTCCCTTCCTCATGCCTCAGTTTCCCATTAGCAACCTTGTAAAGTCCTTTGAGATGATATGCACAACTTACTATCATTATTAACACAATATGTTGTTGTTCAGTGTGTAGTGTACTCAGGGCCGGCTCTGGCTTTTTTGCCACCCTAGGCAAAAAAGCCGCCGGCCGCCCCCCTCCCTCCGGAGCCGGAGTCCCGGGGGGAGGGCGACGAGCCCCAGCAGGGGCTCCGCTCTCCCCCCGGCCGGGGGGAGGGCGGCCGGAGCCCTGGCGGGGGCTCCGCTCTCCCCCTGGCGGCCAGAGCGCAGGGGGCAGGGCGGCGAGAGGGCGGCGAGCCCCAGCCAGGCGGGGAGGGCGGCCAGAGCGCCGGGGGGAGGGCGGCGAGCCCAGACGTGGCCCCGCGCTCCCCGGGGGCCAGAGCGCCGTGCCGCCCCCCTCCAGGTGCCGCCCCAAGCACAAGCTTGGTGGGTTGGTGCCTGGAGCCGGCCCTGAGTGTACTGCCATCACTATACAATCCATTGTGATCTGTAGGATTCCAGATTACTGCCACTTTGCAAACTTTCCTGTGCATGACCATTAGCATTCTGGACTGAATATAACAATTTCAAATATGCTAAATATACTCTCTTCAGATTATAAATTCAGTGCCTGTATCATCTATTCATCATCCCAAGCTGTCCAAGAAGATAAATATTGGCTTATTTGTCAGTGTCTGATGGCTTTCACATCAGCTTTCTGTAGATCAGAAGGAACCATTATTCTGCTTATCTAATTTTCCTCTCAGCCTGTCCCTCTGGATTCTTTGGAGAGCAGTGTGAGGGACGGTGTGACTGTGAGCACAGCTCTTCCTGCCACCATCAGAGTGGAGTGTGTCACTGTGAAAAAGGATGGCGAGGAAAACGATGCGACAAACGTGAGTTTCTGCTGAGAGTACAACCAAGACATCTACCTAGTACTGTGCCTGCTCCATTAAGGCCCTGATCCTGCAATAACATCATTAAGCCCTGGCATGATCTCACTGAAATCAATGGGAGTTGAGGGCACTCAGAATTAAGCCTTAAGAAGTGCTTTTAGTAGACTTTCTCCTTCTCCACAGGTCAAACTGGAGTTGCCCATTAGCAGATTGTCTTCATGATGATGATCAACATTGTGTCCCTTCAGTTTCTTTCATGTCCATTGCTGTCAGTCTCTAGGCCTTTCACACCCATACCTTTCATGACACATGCAGTTTTTCATTAAAATAAAAATAAAATTTTAAATGTCACATTGAAGAATTTCTCTAGTGTCCCCAGAAAAGAGAAAATGACAAAATTCTGACACCAGGTGCTATAAAGCCCAAGATTTTATCTTGCAGAAGCAAGACGTATTCAAAGTATAATTAAGACCCGACATGGTGACTTTATATTTTTACTTGTCGTTCTTGATGACAACATGACATGAAGTTTTCTTCTGTGCAGCATAATGATTAAAGGGAAAGATCATGGGTGAAATTCTGGCCCCCTTGAAGTCAATGGGATTCTTGTAATTGATTTCAAAGGGCCAGAATTTCACTGATTGTGACTTGGAATTCATCTCCTACCTCTAGAACTAATGTAACATTTGAACAACAGAAATAAACAGGCATTAATGTTCTCCCGGGGAGGTAGTGTTCTTGGAAGCAGCGGTATTCTTCATATATATTTGCTGGTTAGAGCATGAAATCATGGACTTCCATTGCAGTCAAGGGCCGAACGTGGCCTTTAGATTCTAAGCCCTTCTGCAATCTGTTCTAATGAAAATTGGTTTGGTTATTCCAGCTTGCTTGCCTGGCTACTATGGCAATTACTGCACCAAGCGTTGCAACTGCCCTTTGGGTATCCCTTGTTACCATGTGAATGGAGAGTGTGGCTGCCCTCAAGGATTCACTGGCTATGGCTGTGAAAAAAGTAAGTTGTTCTAAAAGCATGTGACTAATTGCCCCTTGAAAAAAATCTACAGGGGATTGATTCATTTATTAAATAACTGAACAGCTGATTTAATCAACCTCTGAAGGAGTAAGGACTGCTAGAACACTGCATTAATAAAAGTGGACTAGAGCTTGAAAGCTGAATATAGATTTTCTGCTTGCAGATTGCAAGAGCAAGCCGGGGGACAAAATTCAGCAAAGCTGGCACAGGGAAATGTCCAGTCCACCTGAGGATTCTGTCCCTCCAGAGGGCAGGCAGTATTCCCACCTCTGCCTTCCATTGGTGTTCTGTGGGAGAACAGCTTCTGTTCTTGGCTGCCGGAGCACCAGAAAATTATATTTTTATTATCATCATTATTTATTCTTGTCAGTGGCAAGAACCACATCCATTCTGGGGTTATCTTTAAAGACAAACTAGATTTACTTTGTGCTCCAAGCTCCTATTGCTTTTCCTTAATGCAAAATTTCAGAAACCTATCTGAACATAAATTTTACTATTAAAAAGATCTGATTATTGGAATTTTAATGAGCTCCCGATCTGATCTGTAAGACTGTAAGCTTTTGGGGCAGGGACTGCCCATTTCTTGTGTGTGTATACAGTTTGTAGCACAATGGGATGTTAACCCCTATCAGTGGCATTAGGTGCTAAGTAATAAAAATAATGATAAATAACTATAACAACCACCACAGCTTTATTCAAGTTGCTTTTGCTGTACCAATTTATATCACCTGAGAATTTGGCCTGATATTTCTACGAAGGTGCTCAGATAGTGTGGTGCACACCAATATAAGAACCTAGATCTAAACAGTCAGAAAAATGTAGGCAGCATGGCTGACAAGTGACAAAATGCAACATGTACAAACGTTTGTGCTAAAGCAACCTTGAAAGTTAAAACTATTTACACAAGGGAAAATGTCTTTATCCATACACGTGGTCCCTCATGAGTTATACTGTTATTTTAGTCGATTTTACCTGACATCACACTATGATTTTCTTTAGTGACAAGAAAATTGCAGCTGGCCCTTGGCAGTTGGGCATAAATTGACTGAACAAAACAAAATCAAACAGCGAAGTAATCCCCAAGTAAATTTAATAAAACCAGAGTCCCAGAGGGCAGCATAGTTCTGTAGGCAGTGGTTTTATTTAATAAATTTTAGCCTGCTCTTTGTTTGAGTGCTATATTTACCAAGACAAATTTAATTCATTGGTTTACATTTCCTCTTCCCTCAGCTTGTCCACCAGGCACATATGGTAAGAACTGTAACCAACTATGTCAGTGCTCTGCAGAGAATGAGGAATGTCACCCAGCGACAGGCAAATGCACCTGCCTACCAGGTTATTATGGAATCCACTGTGACCTTAGTATGTATAATTCTTGTTTCATTCCAATTTTTTTTTAAAGTAGGTGATGGGATACCTAATCCTTTGGGGCCAGATTCTGACACTGCTACTCATATTTAGTAATACCTGCAGCCCGGAAGGTATAAAGTCCTTCTCACTGAGAGTAAGAGGAGTCAAATTTGACCCTTAATTATTGTAAGGCTTTTTTTTTTTTCCCCCTGGGATCAGGAGTTTTTTCTAGAGACAAATGTTTCACAATTTTCTGAAGTCATTTTTACTCCAGACCCCTCAGTGAAATGTGACAGGAACACACATCCACCTCTAACCTGCAGCAACACGTGTATTGTGTAGCTCTCGCCTCTCAAAATACCAAAGCCAGAGTGCTTCCCGAAAGCTCTGAGTGCTAAACTAAGGACAAATGGTTATTATAAAACAGGCTGCAATTGGCAATAAATCTAAAGTGATTCATAAAGTCAGTTAAGTTGCACTGCCTTCTGAGGAACAATCAAATTAAACAGATTGTTATGGATTGGAAAAGGGTGACTAGTTTAAAAGACAAAATGCCAATTCGCTGAGCATTCCATCATAAAAAAATATATTCCCAGACCCACATGTCTCAGACTGATATTTTAGACAACAGTAAAGTAGCTGGTGGAGGAATGTGATGACTGATGGGAAACATGCACTGAAGTGACTAAAAAGGAGACAGTTAATCACTTTTTAGTTACAGCTTTAATTTTGTTTTTACTCTTCATGGTGTGTAATGTCCTCTTATAAAAAGGAAAATAAAGCATCTTCATTCTTCAAGCTCAGGTCTTTCTCTCTTTGGAAAACTTTTTTTCCCCCCTTTCTCTCCGTTTCTTCGGAATCCTGCATGGCTCCTTTTGGTTTGCTTCCCTTTTTGGCAGCAGTTTCAATGCTGATGTCAGCAGCCACGTGTGCAAGTCCAGGAACAGTTAAACACTGTGCTTCACTAGTAGAGTAGAAACAGACTAGGGGAGCTCATACTATCATAATGTTATCACGGGTTATATTTAAAAAGCAATAGAAATGCTGTGTCTGATTCTCCCCCTATGTACATCAGTTGTACACCAGTGTAACGCCACTGTCTTTTGATCCAAACCAGTGAAAATGGGATCAGACTCAGGCCCTTGAAATCTGAAGTACATCTCCCAGCAGATTAATAAATGTTCAGATAAAGTAACATTTTGGGCCTTAGTTACTCACCCGTGTCTTTTTAAATAAATTGATATATAGCATAATACGCAAGATCATAGTATCTTAGCTTTTATTAGTCATTATATAGATGCACAAGGACCAAACATAGGCAAACTCCCATTAATTTCAGTGGAGCTTCCCAGAGTAAAAAACGAGTAAGAACCTCTGGACCAGGCCTTGGAATAAGAAAATTAGGGCAGTAAAAGTTACACCATTGCCATGATTTAAGGGAAGAAGTTACAGGGTAAAATCCTGGCCTCGCTGAAGTTGATGAGAGCTTTGGCATTGACTTCAGTAGGTCCAGGACTTCATCCAAAGTGTATAAGGCTTGTGCCTTTCTGGTGCTGAGTGCCCTCAAAGGAACTGAAGTTGCACAATATCTTGCAGAGCAGATTTTCAATGAATAGATCTTGTTTTGTTTAATTTTCTGGGATATATGGATTCCTACAGAAAAAGTGACTGTATTGCATCTCAATTTTGCTTGTTTTATACCCTTGCTCAGTAGCTTTCACCAATCAGTGGCAAATTGGTGAATTTGTAGGAGTATAACCAGATTATTTTAAAGCTAGTGTATGTTTAGTTGTGGGGATCAATGCTGCAAGAGAACTAGGGCCTGATTCTGATCTAATACCATCTTTGCACGGGGATAGCACCATTACTTTGGTAGAAATACTCCTTCTTCAAACTGGGGTAGCTGAGAAGAGAATCAGGCCTATTCTATCCCATGCTGAAGAAGCTTTCAGTATGCTACTGAAACTGGGCTCAGTGTAGGAAGCCGCTCCCAAAGAAGTCAAGTTGGCCTTAGTCCAGTCAACATGTGGTTGGAGACTGCTGGAAACAGTTTCTGGCAACAACTGCTATACTTATAATACTGTGAAAAAAGGTTCAAGAAAATATCCATAAAAGGTGTAGCTGGCTGGGAAACTGAGGTTCCAGCAGCCAAGAGCAATTGGACTTCTATGTTCTTAAGTTTGGAGTAGAGAATTGAAATAGTCTTTTGTCAAGGTACAGAGGAAGCAGATAAACTAGCAATACGAATCCCATCCGTTAGCCGTAACTCTGTGGATGGGCAAATTTGCCTGAATATGGTAAAATTAGAAAAAAACAAATGGCTCTAGTGGTTAGAAAAAACACACTACCACTCTGTGTTGTTTACAGATGTATTTGAGCCTGGTGAACTTTCAGCCAGGAAGACCAACTTCATCAGCTCCAACTAGTAATGACCAACCTTAAAGCTGTAGGTAATGGGACACTTCAAGGATATGTCTGTACTGCATCTGGAAACAAGCCACCCAGCTCGGGTCCACAGAGTTGTATCAGTGGGGCTCGTGCAAGCACACTAAAAGTAGCTGTGTAGTTCCATATTGGTATCAACTGGGAGGTGGGCGGGCTGACCCGCCCACTTCTAAAGGCCCCTCCCCCAGCCTAGCGGGAGGGACTACTGGACCCAGGAACCAAGTAATCTCTGGGGACAACTAATGAAAAAACAGGTAGTGAAGTGATGGTTAAAGGTTCAAAATCAGGGTACCGGATGGGGACACCGAGCAGAGAAGCTCCTCAAAGGTGGCAAAGGAGCCAGCAGATGCTGCCCAGTGGAACTCTGCCCGGAGACGTGAGACCAGGGAGGTACGGAAATAGGCCCCACAGTCGCAGAGCACCCCCTCGTCCAACATTCTCTCCCTGGTATTGTAGATGGTAAGCTTGGCTAAAGCCAGGAGGAGGTTGACGAGGAGGTCTCGCGACTTAGTGGGGCCATGGATAGGGTGTGCATAAATGAACAGGTGTGGGAAAAAGTGCAGCCAGAACCTCAACAAGAGGTTCTGGAGGAGCCGGAGCAGGGGCTGCAACCTGGCGCACTCGAGGTAGGCATGCGCCAGGGTCTCCCTCACGCCGCAGAATGGGCAGGCCTCGGGAATAGGGGTGAACCGCACCAGGTACATGCCCGTGCTCACGGCTCCGTGAAGGAGCCGCCAACCAATGTCCCGGCGGGCCTTGGGACTAAGGTAGAATAAAGGCTGGCTGTGTAGTTGTTACAGTTTGGGCCTAGGCTTGGGACCCTGAGTTCCAGCCCGACCCACATCTACACGGCTAGTGCAAGGCCTGTTAGCACAAGTCAGTGGGCTCGGGCTGAGATGCTAACTCTCAGATGCAACGTAGACATCCTCAAAAGATGCAATTAATATTGGTAAGGAAAGCCCTGGAATATACTGTTGGTACAAAATAATCTAGGAACATGAATTCTGGATTAACTCGGGATTTAGGATTAGAATAAAGAATTTAGCTCATGGCGAAACTAACCCAAGCCAGAAGGAATCGATCAGAAAATGATTTAGAAATCTGGCTGCTGTTCTTGCAGTTCTCAGTAAAGCATAACTCTGATGTACAGGAAACTGTTAAATTAGAAAATGTCTTTATTAGATAACTGGTGGTTATAAACTAAACTTCTTTGTGGATTCATAGCCTACTTAAATGTCAGGATTCTGTGTAAATTGCCCCGGCTGTCTGCATATAAGCCTCCTGGAAAGTAGTAACAGATGAGAACTACTTGTTGATAATTATGTTGAATGTTGAAGCAGATGTGTTTGCACTGCTTGTGTTGCTCCCTGTTGAACTGAAATAAATAAGAAGTTAAAAGGATAAGTAAATTGGGAAGGGAAGAATTACATGTATTACTGGAACCACTTCCAGTCATGGAAGAAACCTTGTGAGCCTGAACTGAGAAACAATTCTGAAACCTCTGCCAGAGAGAAAAAAATGTAGTTGGGTGAGTGAAGCAGAATAAAAAGGAAAAAAAGCCAAATAAAGACCAAAGGGAAGTAAGGAAGGTTAAAAAGAAACTCACTGAAAAAGAGGTTAAATGAAATCATCATACTGAGGATGTCTTCTTGACACTGTTTCTTAGTGGATATTAAAAGAACATTATAGGGGTCTCTCTCTGACACCAGGAATTTATATTTCACTGTGTACATGAAGTTACAAAATTTGTTCTGTAAAATCTGCAGTATGTGTGTGGGTTTGTGTTATCATACCCAAGTAGGGAGAGATGTTGATTTAACTCTCAGATTTGGTCTTCCAGTGGATAGGGGGAAGTGATGTCAATGTATTTAGTAAAAAGAATCCATGGAACAAAAGAGTATCTATATTCTGTAAATACATATGTCCGTTTAGTACAGTTAACCTGGTATCCTTGGGTAATAGCCAATGTTATTTTTAAAAGACATCCCAATTGCATTCGCTCTGTTCTGAGATGCTGTATAGAACAGTTCAGAGGAGATAAGGATTTCTTCTCCATCCACACAAATCATGATTTTATACACTGAAGAAAGAGAGTGAATTATTAACATTCATAAATTCCTAAAGTACAAAGTATGCAGAGACATGTTGCTAGAAATTGGCCACATATATACTCCAGTGGGGATTTCCGATATGGCCACAGGCTTTCCTTTTCTTCAGTGGGAGAAAGTGAATGTCATTTCCAGCAACGAGTGTCAGTGTGAATTGTCTTGGTAAATGGTTTGCCTTATAAAGGGCTGTACTGCCATCCTGAGCACAACTGACATAGAAAGGCGCTCACACTTCTGATGATCTAGAAATTGCTACCATACACTGGGGACAAGAGGGCACACTCTGCACCTGCAGAGGCCAACAGTTTCAGAACTGGTGTAAGGAATGAGCACCAGAGGGCTGTTGCTAGCAGCAGGGCTTAGCTCCTAGAATCGTGCGATTACAGCAGAATCTGAGCTTTCACCTAAGTAAGTTTCTAGTCTTCACCGTTGTGGAGAAAAGTTTGAAAACATGACCTGAGTGTATCTGATGCCTGAGCCTGCAGACAGCCCGAAACAGCTTTGAGAGGGGGGAATTGCCCCATGCATCTCAATGGGATATTAACTCCAAAGACCCACTGCTCTGAGGGGACCTGCCAACACCACCCCTGCAGAGAACTCGGGGGAAGAGTGCAGTAGGCCCAGCCCTCTCACCCAAGAGGTACACCCTTGCTTCCACCACTCTATCCACGGGCAGAGGGCATCACATAGCTGTCTCTGCAGCTCCCAAGGGGTGTGGGGGGGGCTAGCTGGCAAGGAAAAGGGGATTCTATGCCACTTCCTCTGATTCTCTCCAAGTGGTGCATTGGGACCAGTGTGGGGCCCCATTATCATGGTGTGCCTAGAGTACTGGGTTGCC
The DNA here is from genome assembly GCF_013100865.1 of Trachemys scripta elegans. Taxonomy (NCBI): domain Eukaryota; kingdom Metazoa; phylum Chordata; order Testudines; family Emydidae; genus Trachemys; species Trachemys scripta. The sequence continues at coordinate 87,225,086 of NC_048306.1, forward strand.
TTAGTCCAGCCCTGAACATTAGGAAAATTTATTTAATTCACTGATGCGTCAATAAACATTAGATTCTTGATTCTCCCCCACAAGTTTTATATGAGTGTAATTTCACAGGAGTTCCTCCTGATTGATAGTGGGGTAAATGAGATCAGAATCAGGCCTTAGCACTGGAGCCTTGAAATAGGGTACAAGAATCAGCTGTGTTTTGGGGATATGGCTTTGTCTATTACCATTGAATGTATCAGGGAAATAGGGAAACATAAAATGTCAATATCTATCTAGATAAAGGCAAATTTGGAGAGAATGGATATCTGCTTAGCATTGTCCATAATAAACTGCTCTTCAAAAAGAAGAAATCTGAAGCAAGGTACATGTATACAATGCCACCTGAAAAGCCTATTCATAGCTACGTCAGACAAATTATTCATGGACAGCTTATCCTTATATATGGATGGCTCTGGTGCTCCAGCCAAGGCCACTTCATTTGGGTTATTATAGGATAAGGTCTCCCTTTAAGAAAAAGAATTCCCAGTTTTGCATTTGTATGTGTAACTCATGAGTCTATGGAAGTCCCCCACATCCTCTTCTCTGAAACACTTGCACAGTCTTCCATTCAGAGGCCAGGATTACAGCTCATGGTACAGTGAAAAATGCAGTTTGGAGAAAACCAACATAGGTTAGAGTCACTTTCTGCTGCTTAAATTAAAAAAAAATGCCTGCATGCTAGGATTGGTGTTTTATAAGAACAAATAATTAGACTAGAAATAGAGATTGAAAACAAAATTTAGGTTTAAGGTAACAAAGTGAGCTTGCTATGAAACTGTATGGTCACACAAGTAGTATTTCCTAATTGCTTTTTTTCTTGTTTTAAAACAGAATGTCCACAAGGTACCTATGGTCCATACTGCCAAAAGGCATGTAAATGCTTTAATGGAGGCCACTGTGATATTGTGACAGGAACCTGTGATTGTCCTCCTGGCTTCATTGGCGCTGACTGTAGTAAAAGTAAGAGTTCACTAAAATCAAAGGGGTAATTTAAATCTACCGTATATACTCATTCATAAGCCAAATTTTTTTAGTAAAAAAGGGAAGCACCAGAGACGGGGGTCGGCTTATGAACAAGTATAGAGAGGGAGAGGTTGGACCCAGCCCCTCCCCCCAACAGAGGCAGCAAGGAGAGGTAGCACAGCCAGAAGGAAAGAGGCAGGGCCAGAGTCTCTCCGCTTCTGGCCATGCTGCTCTCCTCCCCCTGGCTGCAGCTCCGGGGCTGGCAGGCTGCAGCCGTGCCGCTCAGCCCCGCCCCCCAGAACATGCTGTGGCCACGCCACCGTAGCACGCTGTGGCTGTGCCACCTAGCCCAGCCCGCTGGAACATGCTGCAGCCGTGCTGCCCGGTCTGGCCCACTAGAGCAAGCTGCTGCCACGCTGCCCACCCTGCTGGAGCAGCTCCAGCCAGGTCAGAGACATCCTCCCCTGGCCCTCCCCAGCTAAGGTGGGATGGGATGGGATAGGAAGAGTGTGGGGGTCCCGAAGGGATGGTATGGAGAGAGTGTGGGAGTCCCGGGCTAGGGATGGGATCATGTGGAGGGTGGTCACAGGGGTTATTCCCCTGACTCCCAGCTTCTCCCCCCCAAAAAATTTCCCCACCAGTTGCTGTCCCGGCCCGTCAGGGTAAGCAGCTGGCATGCCGGGACACTTTGTTTACTTAGGTTTACCTCGGTGCGTGCGAACGCTCGAGGTAAACAAACTATCTCAGCCCATCAGCGGCTTATTCTGATGGCCCGGGAACCAAAGTTTGCTGACCCCTGAATTATAGGGTCGGCTTATGAACGGGTTATAAAAATTTTTCCATTTTTACTTATTTATCTTGGGGGGGTCGGCTTATAAACGAACCAGCTTATGATCGAGTATATACATATATACTGCCAAGAGAGCAAAATAAGCATTAATTGAAAATAGTGAAGATAATTGTAGTTTATTAGTATATAAACAACAGGCAGATCCTTCACTCAATAGCAAATCAAGATTCCAGCTTTGTGAAAAATTCTCTTTCAATGCATTTTCTCTTCCTTATGAGTGTGTGAAGCAGACACGATTGTCCCAGGGTTGCAGCCTCTGTGTCCAGTCACTTCTTGAGCAAGGTCAAAATGGGAGAGGAGCTCAGACTCCTCCTTTTTTGCCCCAAATCTGCTTTTTGAGGTACTCACCCACATAGGATAGGGATGGGTTTTTTTAGTCTTTTATCATTCTTCTGTGTGAGTTCATTCGAGAGTATAGTCATTGTCTGGTTTCATCCACATAGCTGTTCTTGGGGCATTAGATGTTCTGGATGAGGTATACCACATGTTGTGATAAGCATGTGTAGACCCCTGGATCTTGAAAGGTTGTGGAGGGTATTTATCACTGTAGCAATAGAGATGTTTGGAGGTTTAGAATCTGTTTTTCTGGGAGGGACCAGTGCCACTTTGAGTTGGTGTGGCCTGGTCTGTGAGGAGCTTACTTCTGATGATGAGCTTGATGAGACTGGAGGGTCATTGAAAGGCAAGAAGAGGGGGTTGGGGAAAGATGTCTTCAGGATGGGGTCCCCATCAAGTATGAGTTCCAGTGTGGGGTGGTAGATGACAACTAAGGGTGTGCAGATGGTGGGTTTCCCCCCCTGTATGGAAGCAGGTTTTCTCAGGCTTCATGTGGATTAGCACTTACAGAAAAAGTTTGTTTGAAGCCAGTGAGCCTACTCATGTGACTAAATACTCATGTGGATGAGAAAGAGCTTCACATTCTGGCCCTTGAAGTTTTGCACTGGCACCCTCATAATAGCTGAGTAACTAGAAGGTAATTATGTCTTCAGAAAATCCCACCTAACAGTAGCAATCTAGTTTACCATTCATAATTTATGGCTCTAATGCTAATCAAAAATTACTGTCTTGTTCGCTTTTTCAATTACTTTTTGCAGTTCACTATAACTTTTTTAAAAAACTTAACACTTCACTGTATTTTTGATAATCTAAACTGTTGCTGATCAATAAAGGAAACATCAGTGGTACGGGAATGAGGAAATCTTTACTTGAAAATGGGACCACCATTTAATACTCTCGGTTCCATTTTCATTTTCATCGTTTTCACAGTAATGTTTGGTAGAAGATTCCTAACGTCAAGTAAAATTTCAGAGGAAAGAAGTAAGCAAATACTTATGCACTTTTCTTTTTGTAAAAGTGATTTCTTCAGTTTCAAAACCAAGTGGAATGCAGCTCAGAGGAGTCTACTTGATTAAAAGGAGGGGCCTTGCGTTAAAAAAAGAAATGCAGGTCTGGACAGCTGGCATGTTTAATGAGAAAAGTTAATGTTTCCTCTAGTTTGTCCTGTAAGCCGCTATGGGAAGGACTGCATCCTGCTGTGCTCCTGTGGTAAAGGGCAGTGTGACCCAGTGACTGGCAAGTGCTACTGTCCACCTGGCCAAATTGGACCCAGTTGTCAGCAAGGTAAAAGAACGAGATCCAAGGGCACTCTGTCAATCTAGACACTTCCTTGCAACAGCCAGAAAAAGAAGTATCTCAGCCCCACAAATGTAAATAAATTGCCATTGTTTATGCCTCTAGGAATTCATTCTGTTAGCAATCGCTGTATTTCCTTATCTCTCTGGAGCAAAGTGTAACCCAGTGTAAGCTGGTGGGCTGAGTCTGCAGCTGCTCCAAACTGTGCAGCTCCAGTTTCTTTGCTCTTTGTTCTGTATTAATATAGAAATATTCAAAATAACTCAAAGCAACTCAAAGTCACGCTACCCTCAGCATCTCATCTAATAATCATGTTTATTATGGTAGTGACTAAGGACGAACCAAGAAAGAGGCCCCATTTTGCTAGGCACTGTACAGAGTAATGGACAGTCCCTGCCCCAAAGAGTGTATAACCTAAATAGACAAGACAGACACAGGCAGACACCAGGTGGGGGATGGGGTGAACACACAAGAATGAAGACTGCAATGGCAGCTAATGTCATGTTCATTCTACAATAATTATTTTGGGGCAAGGGGATGGTTAGTTAGGAGGGGATATGCTAAATGGAAAGAAAAGTGAAGGGAGGAACAGGACAGTGGAGAAGAGGGTAAGCACAGCACAGGGCAGAGATGTTCACATATCTCCAAAGGCCAAAGTGCCCTGTTACACCAAGTATGTGTCATGTACGGTAAAGAGAACCTTCTGCATTCATCGTTTCCTTCTGTTGCATTCATCTTTGAGGCTAATTTTTTTAACAACTTTAATTTGCTGTAGTGTGTCCCCAGGGAAGCTACGGCCCCAGCTGCCAGCTAACGTGTATCTGTAAGAATGGTGGTATCTGTGACCCTGTGAATGGGTCTTGTTCCTGTGGACTTGGCTGGACAGGAAGTTATTGTGAGAAAGGTAGTATCTTCTTTCTCTCTTTTGACTCAACAAAGAAGAGGTCAGCAGCAGTATCAGTTTTTATAATGTACTGCCACTGGCATTGTCCAGTAATGTAGGCAACACTTTTGGAAGTAAGACTATGAGTTCTATTATTAGATGGGCCTTCTCAGTAATTTGCCAGGATTACTAGCAGCCTCATGTTTTGATCCTAACAACTAAACTACTCTATAGGAAATTGAATTGTGAGCTGTGTGTTAGTGAGCTCTCCAAATCTAGGTATGAAAAAGCCCTGCAGGCTGCACTAGCAGGAATGAACCAATCCTCAGATAGTGAGGGCAGGTTCCGATTAATCATAGTGACTTAGCAGGTACATACATCATTGTTGTGGACATTTATGTCCCTAACGCAGTTGAACAAACACTGGACCAGATCCTCAGCTTGTGTAAATCAGTGTAGCTTCCTGACTTTGAGGGACTTAGGCCAACTTACACCAGCTATCCAAGTATATGTACATATTTTTCCAAAGATAACCCTCCGTGCAGCTTACTCCAGTGATTTAGATACTACAGTGATGAGAGCTACCTAAGATAGAAAATCTTGTTTAGTAGATGCCCCCACCCACAGACCTCTGAAATGGATAGTCATGCTGATTTGTGCATACCCATAGCAATGACAGCTAGATATGGATTTGGTGAGAAATGGAAGCAAGGAGTTTCCATATATACCTACTTATTGTGTCTTGCTCCAGAAACTCTAGAATGTCCTGGCAACGGAGGAGGTACACTTCTGCAAGAAGGTTGATGATATTGATACATGATCACTTTTGCTATCAACAATTTGTGAAGTGTTTTAGTTCGCTATGGTAGTTACCTAATTATGCAAGCGTGTGAAACAGAGTTTTTTCCATTTCCATTAGAAATTACTTAATAATTAATGACATCCATATATGTTACAACATAAACTGAGAAAACTTTCTTTATTTTATGCTTTACATTTAACGGTAAGAAAATATTGATGTAGGTACAAAAATTACTGAGATGATGCCATTTGATGTGTATTCTGAGAACATGCAATTATACTTTTTTTCTGTCAGCATAAACCATATGGAAAGACAAATTCACAAATGGGAATTGTGGAAAGAAAGTGGCTTTTCAGTATTGCATAAACATCCAGATAGTGAAAAATATTTCTCTCACAAATTTGTTAAGTTGTTCCCAGTTATGCGGAAATTTAGCAAACCCAAAAAGCAGATACATTTCACACCAGTGAGGCGGAAATTCACAACAAATAGTCTCAGCGCTATAAAATCTTTTCTGACTAGTATTATTTCCTTACGTGTCTTTCCAGTGTGAAGTGTGGATAAATAAAACTTTTTGTTCTTTCTGTTAACAGAATGTGCCCTGGGTAAATATGGTTCTGATTGCCACTTAAACTGCTCTTGTCAGAACAATGGATCTTGTGACAGGTTTACTGGTTGCTGCCAATGTCCAGAAGGTTACTACGGTCACTCTTGTGAGCACAGTAAGTAGACAACCCTCTCAGAGAAAGAAGGCCTCAACCTTGCATCAGGGGTTCGTGTTAGTGGATCCTAATGCAAGGGACAGAGTAGCTCTATATTCCAGAGCAGTCATATGCACTTTTTAGTGTTTCAGTTAAAAATTGTCTCTCTTTGTGGCCCTGATTCAGCTACTTAAGAATGTGCATAATTTCAAGCATGGAATCTCATTGAAGTCAATGGGACTACTCACAAGTTTAAAGCCACACACATGCTCAAGTCCCTTGCAGAATGAGTGGGGCCCATGTAATAATTATTATTGTTAACTCTCTTCTTGCAGACATAGCGGGAAACTCTCAGACTTACAAGATGGTGTATTATTTTTCTGCATCTACTTTTGTCCTGTTGCCAAAATAACATTTGTAACCTTTCATTTCCCAGCCTGCCCTGCTGGATTTTATGGTCTAAACTGCATTCGCTCTTGTGATTGTAAAAATGGAGCTACTTGCAATCCGGTGACTGGACAGTGCATTTGTCCTGCAGGTTATGAAGGTGTCCAGTGTGAAAAAGGTTGTGTAAACTTTTTTATGTAATTTGGGCCTGGGCACCGTATGTGTTCTGTCTTCTTGCTTCTGTATTTTTATTTATTTTTAGACACTATGGAATCTTATCATGAACCATTTCACTGTTAATTGTTCTATCAAAAATATCTGGATCAATGACCTTGTCCACAATCACACCGTACTTGTCATGCCCTAACATTCGTCATTTTTGAAAGGATGTTTCCCAAAGGAAAAACTATGACATTCTATCAGATATTCAGATCATTAAAAAGCAAATGAAATGTAGCTATTTCCATACTGCATTCACATCTAGTCCATTATTCTCTCTCCAATAGTGGTTAGTAACATCTGCTTCAGAGGAAAGCGCAAGAAAACCTGCAGGAGGCAGTTACGGAATAATCTATCCATAGGAAAAAATTCTTTGTGACCCTTATTAGAGCTTGGATTATGCCCTGAAATGCTAAACTCTTGGGTTGTTTACTCATATCTCTGGATATTCTTATGTCCTATATAAATGTCTAATCCTGTTCTGAATAAGGCTAAGCACTTGGTCTCATTGATGAGATGAGTTCCACAGGTTAATTTCATAAAACAAATTGCTTCTATTAGTTTAAGTTTGCCACTAACATTTCAAATAAGAAATATCAACTAGACCAGTGTTTCCCAAACTTGGGACGCCACTTGTGTAGGGAAATCCCCTGGCAGGCCGGGCCGGTTTGTTTACCTGCCGCGTCCGCAGGTTCAGCCGATCGCGGCTCCCATTGGCCGCAGTTCGCTGCTCCAGGCCAATGGGAGCTGCGGGAAGCAGCAGCCAGTATGTCCCTCGGCCCACGCCACTTCCAGCAACTCCCATTGGCCTGGAGCAGCGAACTGCAGCCAGTGGGAGCCGCGATCAGCCGGACCTATGGACGGGGCAGGTAAACAAACTGTCCCAGACCGCCAGGGGCTTTCCCTGCACAAGCAGCGTCCCAAATTTGGGAAACACTGAACTAGACTAAGTCGGTATTCTTACCTCTCATGTTGAAAGTTACATAATATTTCTCTGATGGTCATTTGATTAAAAATCAAATGAAGTACTTAACTGCTACAGTGCTCGGGCATATTACAAATACCTACAATAGATTGAAATAGATTTAGCCTGCATAAAAAGAAAGCATGCAAGTATTAAAGCTCTTCCATCTGTAAGTCTTTCATTAAAGTGTGGCAGTTCACACTAGATTCACTTTAGAGCTCATGAGCTCTAGGAGATATGCATGAAAGAGTCTGCCAAAATAACATGTTTTTTGCTATTGGTGTGTACAGCACATACAAAAGTGTTCTTTTTGTTAGGCTGTAATGTCGGAAGATTTGGAGACAAATGTCAGCATCAGTGTGACTGTGAAGGAGTAGCCTCATGTGAACCTGTAACTGGAAGGTGCCTTTGCCCACCTGGAAGGACTGGAGACAAATGCAACATTGGTAAGATCATGAAACACCCTTCCAGGGCTGGTTTACACAAGACTTTTGTACCTCTACACGGACTTAGAAATTTACCAGTACAACCCCCTTGTGTGGGTGCAGTTATGCAGGATTGCTATCAGGATGGCTAATTCAAGTTATTCACTGTGGGAATAAGCTATGCCAATATAAGAACCTTTATAAGGAGGTGGTACCACTTTTAACTATATCAATTTCTAAACCAATATAGTTATAGTGGTAGAAAACTGTGTGTGGACCATCCCTAAAATGTTATTCCTCATCTATTTTACAATAGCACACTACTGATGGGTACACTGAGAAACTCACAAACAGCAACTGTGCAGAGTTAGGGAGGACTCTTGCAGGGGGCTGCAAACTGGACTTTGGAGATATTTCTGCTTGCTTTTGCACTCAGACTTGTGGGCAGAGCTTGGCAAACCAAGGCCAAAGCCGTGTCAAGGATCTATGATTCCACCCCCATGTGGAAACACTGACCATAGTCCCCAGAGAGCAATAACACAGGAGTTATAGCCGCTACTGCTGCCTCTGGGCTGCAGAAGTTGTGTTAGGGTATGACTACACTGCAATTAAAAGCCCACAGCTGGCCCTTGGGAGCTGACTGGGGCTAAGGAGCTGTAGATGTTCGGGCCTGGGCTTTAATACCCTGCGAGGTGGAAGGGTCCCAGAGCTTGGGCTGCAGCGTGAGCTTCAGCATCTATACCACAATTAAATAACCCATTAGCCTGAGCCCCATGAGACCAAGTCATCTGGCATGGGCCAGCCCCAGGGGTCTAATTCCAGTGTAGACATACTTTTAGAGGTCCCGATCCATGTAAAATCCCCAGCACACAGCAGGCCCTTGGACTGTGTGCTAGGTAACTGATTTGCTCAGCAAGGTAGAATTCTGCCCTATGTATCAAGATTATAAAAGAGGGGGAGAAAATTCTAGCTTTTTCTTTGCAACCGCTGAGTCCTAATGAAATTGTGGTAGTTGTGAGAGGGCATGGATGGCAGCTAAAATCCTCATGTCGGATTCTGATCTCAGTCACACTGGCAGAAATCCGGAGTAACTGTACTGAAGTAAATGGAATTAAACTTGAGAGCGGAATCAGGTGAAAGGTAAAAAATGATAAAGTAAACATGCTGGGTCACTACTAATATTTTAAGATCTCAGTTGGAGCTATGATTTTCCTGAACACCAGAACCACTTTTCAAGGTTCCTTTTGTTCTGGGAAATGCATGAAGCAGTTAAAAATGGAGCACATTATCAATGAAAAGGAGAGGTTAAATAATTGCTGGAAACTTATAAGTTGGTGCAACCCAAAAGCTAAAAAAGAAAATGACTTGCTTCCCCTGCTGCACTGTCGTGTGGTCAAAAATCCATCTCCAGACCCTGTGGTCTGAATGGAGAGTTGAACCACACAATGCAGTGAGTAAGGCTGCATGAATCCAAAGATCTTGCCAGTGACTTTAGGCAGAAATGAAACACCAGGGGGAAGCTTAGCGTTGAAAATGTGAGCAAAGTTTCTGCTTCTTGCAAAGAAAGGGAGGGATTTTTATTTTCTTAAACCTGCTAGCCACAACCCCCATCCATGAAAAGCAGTTATGGAGCACGTTTTATTTGCGTTTTTATTTTCAATTAGGCTCCGTTCATCTGTGATATAACTGTGAGCAGCTGTGACTATGCAGAAGCTATAAAGATAAAAGGCCTGATTTTAATTTGAACTCTGGTAAGGCACCCATTAAACAGCCAAAATGTTAATTAAAAAAAAAGAGAGAATATAACAGGCTTTTATGGGGCCTCTTTTTTCTGGTAAATTAACATTGCAGACTTTCAAACAGATGTCTTAAATACACTATGTTGTTATCATGAAAATGTGGTATAACATAAATAAAAATCAGGTCCAGAGGTGTTCAGGAGACCCTGTCTCATAACATTTCCTAATTGAAAAAAACAAGCTTCTGAGACCAAGTGAAGAATTCCCCCACACGTGGGTTAGTAGCTGAAACGGCAATTGGAAACATTTTTATTTACAATAATGGTTGGTGCAGTGAAAGGGAAAAGATTCTTTATAATTACAATGAGTTCTTTTTTGGGGGGAAGGGTTGTTATTTACAATGTATCCCAGCCTGCTGCTACATTTTCCTCCAGGCATGTATCCCAAGTGCATAAACGGCTTTGAAAAGTTGTGATGAAAACTAGGCACAAAACCTATTTACTCATCTCTTGCAGTGGAGATAGATTATAATGAAAAAGGATAATGATGTTTTACTAGCCTGGGGTGAATAGGTAAATAGAATTTTGCAAGATGCGCATAAAATCTACCACATCCCCAGCACTTCTAGTTCCAGCACCCTTGTCTCCCTGTAGTATCCAGCCCATCACTGGATACTCACAGAAATTATCAAGTTTGCTGTCCCCAAGAGAGCTATGTGGACAACGCTTGGCTGGTACAACTCAGGTCCTTTATAACATCACAGCACTGAGATACAGTTATCGTGAAAACAGTCAGAAGTTTATTACCAGAAATAAAGATTTAAGAGATACTAAATAGGGATAATAGAAAGAGAAACAAAAAGTATAGAACACTTCTTAGAATCTAAAGTTATCTTTAACAGATTAAAATCCCTAGTCTAAAGCACTTTCTAACCTAAAGTGACTCCCCACATCACCAGCCAAAATGGATGAGATCCACCTTTAATGAATGCAAAATGCACAGTTCTTTTTGCTGCCTCAGTGATGGATAACAAGATTTCCTTTTGCTTGTCCTTATGTTTCCCAGAACTCATTGTTTTGTGCCCCCTGATTGCCTTCATGTGTTGGTGTTGTCTCCATATCCAAAACAGGCTTCCATTGTGTTGGCTTTAGTGCTTAATCTACATAAGAACCTAGGCAAATAGGTGAATATACAACCCTTTGCCTGGCAAAACCTGTTTGTCAATCCAGCCTACGGCACAGTATCTAAAATATATTTTCAGTACATAAGTACAACTCCTTAAATATCATCTGTACTTGTAGCAATGATTTTGAGGAGCAGTATGACATAAGCTTTTATGAGGCACCTCACATGACCCTTTTTGGATAAATACTATGAAAGCAGTGTGGAGGTGTAGTGAGTTTGTCAGGCCTGATAGAAGTTGCTCTTACAGAACAGTGAACCATTTGCCAGTTGGCATTGAGAGGTTCTTGGGGTCATAAAGGGTGATATGAAATAATTTTCAGTTTGAATCTGCCTGTCTTGGTTTATGTGAAGATTACATAGTGCCATGCATAGAGAGCCAAGAATTGCACTGGATAATTGTGGAAGCCAGTAAGAATCTGTAAAATGACAATAGCCTGCTTGAAGAAATCTCCAACTCCTTTTCAGTGGGTTAGTTCAGGGGGCATAAGTTTGTCACCATCCACTCTCATACCCGCTACAGTTCTCATACTGGGAACTTCTTTAAGACTTTCTGACCACAAGTGGGCTGGACCAGTGAGGCAGGACCAGGTATTGGATGACACACATAGGCTGCAAGGCTCTCCAAAATGTGGGTTCTTTTCTTATTTTTTAGCAAGTCTGGGTCTCTAATTGTTTTCATGGTATAAATGGGAAGTAGGATAGATGAGCAGTGGAGGTGTGTACCAAGATCCAAGGCAATTAATCATACAGGATAATAAATCAGTCCTCCTCCTTTCTTTGTTTTCTACAGATGAGTATTTACCTTAGGCAAAAGAGAGGTCAGCTTTTTAACCCAACAAAAACCTTCAGCTAGAGTGACCAGATGTCCAAATTTTATAGGGACAGTCCTGATATTTGGGGCTTTTTCTTCTATAGGCACCTATTACCCACCACCCCGTCCCGATTTTTCACACTTGCTATCTGGTTACCCTACCTTCAGCCATTTGAAATGGGCAAATAACAATAGCTAGTGATATTTTCCCATTCCAGAGCTGACCCCAGCAAATCTTTACCACATCACACCCAGAGCACAAATGGAGATCACAAATGAAATTTCGATTTTCAGTTGAGCCATTCAGTTTTTTCCAGTGAAAAAGCCAGGAATTTTCATGATCTCTTGGGGAGAAAAATCCCCAGTTTCAGACTATGAGAGACATTTCCCCCAGAAACTCTGATATTGGCTCAAAGTTAATCTGCCTTGTTTTCCAGGGGTTTTCTACACCATTCCCCATCTTCTACCAAGTTCAGGGCCTATGTCTTATATCAAAGTTCTCTAATGGATTGTGACACACGGTTCTAATGGGGTTCCTGAGAAGAAGTCTTGTTCTCCTCTCCTTACCCATATCCTCCCCCTCTCCTCTTTTCTGCTCCTTCCTTTCCTTTCAGACCCTCTTCTCTACTCAAAATGCTTAGCTGAGTCAGAGACACTAAGCAGTTTTAAATCTGTGCAGTAAACATTTGCTGAAATGTTTTGCCCTTCCAGAATGCAGGTCAGACCAGTACGGCCCCAGCTGCTCTCTGAGATGCCAGTGTGCCAACAGATCCCAGTGTCATCCTCACAATGGGAGCTGCATGTGTCCTGCCAAGTGGATGGGGCCAACCTGTGAAGAAGGTAACATAGGAAAGAGATGGTAGCTCTTCTTAATAGAACATTTCAAAGAGTGTCTGCTTATCTTGGGAAAGGATGCAATTGAAAGACCGGATTCGTCACTATTTGGGTTCCACAGGATTGTGCCGGTGGAACGTGGAGCTTGAGCCCCTGGCAGCAGAAAGTCCACCTGGAAGGGGTTGTAATGTTTAAGCTGCCCATGATAGCCACTCTGCTAGAAGCTGTTGCAGCCATCAAAGTAGATAGGAACATTCCAGGAGGAGGCGAGGATTGACCAACTGAGAGATGCACTTATTCAGAATGTCGGGGTTGGGGGAGGGCACTGAAGTCCTAGATGCAACCTAAAGCTAGTTTCCCTCAGCAGAGGGGGAAGGTAGCACAGCTGAATGCCTACCACACATAATACTGTAAATGCCTCCCACTGCACAGCTGTACCTCTCCCCTCCCGCCCCGGTGCATGCCTAAAATTTGTTAAACTCACAGCCTCAGGAAAGTGAAGAAGGAAGTTAATGATCAATGTATATCTCCCATACACTCGCAGTTCAACGATGTACCTACCTATTGTTAATTACGAGATACCAAGCTGAAATGCTATTGATGGCCAGATGGGCAGCTGAGACCTTGGAAAATAGAGAGCCTCTCTGCTTTGTGAGAGTATTAAAAAACCCGTGGCACTCTTTCCTAGGGTCCTTAGTTTAAATTACCCCTCTCCTCTGTTGTGCAGTGCTGACAGTTCATTAATGTCACCATACAATTCTGCATTTAGTTTGGGAAACACTTTAGGATCCATCGGTATGAAAGATCTAAATTCAAGTGGCCTTTGCCATTATTCTTGAGGCCATTCTCTCTGCCCGTAACCTAGGAAACAAGCATCACCTAGTCCTCTGCTTGCTGATGGAGGCTGGATTATCAAAATGTTTATTTAGTAATATATATTAAATCTCATACAGTTGCATTATATGGCCCCCAAACTATTTCTACTTAATTCTCTAGGAGGCCCTCCAAAACTTCCTTCATATGAAGAACAAACTCAGGAAAGAGGGAATGCTTTTTCAAGATCTCTACGACAATAATTCTTGGACTAATAAATGAATTGTTTTATAGGCACAGACAGTATTTAAACTTGGGTACAAGAACTGCTTGAATTCAGTTTGAACTGTGCTGAAATATTCACACTTTTTCATGGAAGACAACAGTGGCCAATAAGTAGTTTGGATCCCTTTTTAAAACTTCTAACCTGTTTCATTTATTTGTTATTAACCTCCTACTTCTAAATTCATCCACTCTGGATATTCTTTCAGATTGCTGTTGTCACGTATTGTTTGAATTACATGTGGGGGGAAATATTTTTAGCAAACTGATACTTCAAGACTATCATGATAAAAAACGTAATATACACATTTACAATGAGCCACATTAAATACCAGGGGCTTTCTAAACCCAGCTGGCAACAGGACTGGTGATAATACCTATTTGAACTCGGAGATCTCAAGCTTAGATCTGGTTTATGTAAAAGAGTCTATCTGCCAGAGGACAGAATAGAATCTGTGTGGGTTTTCTTCATGCGCTATCCAGTAGATTCAGTTTCGCTGGTTTGTCAGAGTTGAACTATTCAGTGGCTCTCAAAGACACAGCCCCTTTTCATTTCAGAAGAAAGCTATATCTTTCGTGGATGGTGTGGGAAGCAGGCAGAGATGTCTGATTATTGGTGATTTTAAGATGAATTATATCTCCTTTTAAACGAGACATTGTAATGTGCTTGTACTACCCAGTTTGGTGAAGTAAGACTTTAAATTCTGAGAATTTAAAATGGTTCTGACTTTGTTCAATGTTATCTGTTGGTCACTTTGTAAAACAAAGTGATCATGATTACTGAAAATATAGTTAATACTATTTTTGTCCATTTTACAGGTTATCCTTTTAATATAGGACTAAGTAGCTGTAAAAATACAATGTTCTACATCAGTGGTTCCCAAACTTGTTACGCCACTTGTCCAGGGAAACTCCTGGCGGGCCTGGCCGGTTTGTGTACCTGCCGCGTCCGCAAGTTCGGCCGATCGCAGCTCCCAGTGGCCGCGGTTCGCTGCTCCAGGCCAATAGGAGCTGCTGGAAGCGGCAGCCAGGGATTCCAGCAGCCCCCATTGGCCCACTGCCACTTCCAGCAGCGAACCGCGGCCACTGAGAGCCGCGATCAGCCGAACCTGCGGACGTGGCAAGTACACAAACCGGCCGGGCCCGCCAGTGGCTTTTCCTGCACAAGCGGCGGAACAAGTTTGGGAACCACTGTTCTACATTTTTAGTGTCCTGACCCTCATGGGATGAAAGATTTAATGGCACCAATTTGAACCATTGTTCTGATGGCTTAGAAGTTATAAGCCTGTTCATAGCAACCTCTCAGTCTGACTGGGTAAAAAAGTGGAACTTACTCAAAAGTGGCACAGAATGTAGCGAAAGGTTCCATATGTTGCTGCTTCAGCTCTCTTTCACACATCATGACAAACTAATGGCGACACGGCTGGAAAAGGCCATGGTTTTCCTTTTAAAAGGTTCATAGTTGCAATTATGATAGTCTCTGATTTCTGCAGTCAGACACTGTCCAGATAAAGCATCCCAAGCTTCACCTGAGGTCTTGAACCATTCTAGATAGTCATTAGCTGCCCAGTCAGTAGCAGGTTGCTATTGCTTACCTGGGACTTGAACTCCAGCTGTGATCTGTTGAAAGCAATTAGAGGTTTGGTTGGCATTTGTTAGGCATAATGAAAGTATGACTATTGTTGTCCATCACTACGCTGTTATTGAAAGTAATTCCAAACATTCCTGTGACTATAACAGAATTAATTAACCAACGGTGCTTTGAGCCAGAAAGACACAGGACCTAATTTTGATCTCACACCGGTTCTACTTGATCTCACACCAGTTTACATCAATGTAAACTGGGAATAACTCCACTCATGTCCATTGTGTGGACATGAGTGGAGTTATTCCCAGTTTACATTGATGTAAATGAGGGCAGAAGCAGCGGTGGCCTGGAGTTAACCAGAAACAAACAACTCTCAGTGGGCCTAGACTAGCTGCTACTGTCATTTTAAGTCTCCTTTTTAAAGACATACTGTCCTGATTCTCACCTTACAGTGGTGTAATTCAGGAGTAACTCCATTAAAGTGAATGGAGTTTATACCAGGCTCAAACTGTGAGAGAGGAGAATCCGATGCCCTGTTTTTAACTGCTAGAGCAGTGTTTCCCAAACTTGGGACGCCACTTGTGTAGGGAAATCCCCTGGCGGGCCGGGCCGGTTTGTTTACCTGCTGCGTGCGCAGGTGCCGATCGCGGCTCCCACTGGCTGCAGTTCACTGCTCCAGGCCAATGGGAGCTGCGGGAAGCAGCAGCCAGTACGTCCCTCGGCCCGCGCCACTTCCAGCAACTCCCATTGGCCTGGAGCAGCGAAACGCAGCCAGTGGGAGCCGCGATCGGCCGGACCTACGGACGGGGCAGGTAAACAAACCATCCTGGACCGCCAGGGGCTCTCCCTGCACAAGCGGCGTCCCAAGTTTGGGAAACACTGTGCTATAGAAATGCGATACAAGGCAAAAGTGACTGCCCAAAAAACCATAGATATTGCAAGTAATGCATTATGCTCAGGACTTTTCCTTTAGGGACAATACTCACTGTCTTTGGACAAAAGTATGGTTTGTTTACTCAGCAACTGATGCACAAAGAACCAACTTTGGCATATGCTATTTTGTAGTGGCACACAGTGTTTACTGTTTTTCATAATATGTGTATTTAACTGTAATAAGAGCTGCTTACCAAAGAACTTTAAGAAGCCATATTTATTAGCAGAACCTGTGTTTTCAAAGGACTGTTCTATTTTGCTTACCATACCCCTTTCTAGTTAAGTGTATGCTTGTTTACATTTTCCACAGTACTTTAATTGAGCACTGTAAATATGTACTGGAAATGGAATTAAATTATTTTGTATGTACTATTTTTAAAACAATTACCCAAGTAAGACATAAGACACATTGTCAAGAAAACAATAAGAATTATATAGGTTATTTTCCACTGAATTAGAGGCCCAACTAGAACTGGTCAGGATTTTTTTGAAAAATATTTTTCTTCAGAAAGGCTAAATCCTCAGAACCATATATGGAATATCGTGAACAATTTGTGGGTGCTATTTCTTACCATTGGTGAACAACATTTACCAAAGAGCGAAATTATGTGCCTACAAAATGTTGTTCAATAAATTACATGGGCTTTTTTGTTATGGGAAATGTGTTAAATAGTTTTCTGTTACACTCATTTTATTAAACTGTGGCAAGTGAGTTTTATTTGTTACTAAAACAATGTCATACATTTTAATTGATCATTTATTCTGTTTAGTAAAATACTAGTATAAACTGCTAGGATGACAGTTAGCATTGAAATGTGTTGGCAATGACACCTGTCAGGAATGGTCTAGATCAGTGGTTCCCAAACTTGGTTTGCGGCTTGTTCAGGGTAAGCGCCTGGCAGGCCGCAAGATGCTTTGTTTATCTGAGCGTCCTCAGGTACGGCCGCTCCCAGTGGAAAACGGAGATCACTGTGCAGCTCCCCCACCCCCACCCCACCGGGACACAGACTCAGCGGTGAGGCTTCACCCCACCCTGACACAGCGTAAGGACCAGGCCTGACCCAGAAACACTCCAGGGCCCCATCCCTCAGTGCCACGTGCACCAGGGGTGGGCGGGCAGGCTCAGCAAGGCAGGATCCAAGTGTGGAGGGGCTTAGTGTGGAGGGATCCAGGTGAGGGTTGAGAGGGTTCTGTGTGGAGCAATCTGGGTGCGGGCGGCTAAGTGGGGGATCCGGGTGTGAGGGGGGATCTGGATCCACGGGGGATTGTTGTGGGGTTCTGGGTGCAATGGGACTCTGTAGGCGGGTCCAGCTGAAGGTGGTTGGGGCTCAGCAAGGAGGGGCTCTGGGTGGGAGGGGGGTGTAGAGCTTGGTAAGGAGGTCTGGGGGTGGGGGTGGACTCAGTGGGAGGGGGTCCAGATGCTGGGGGAGTGAGGCTCAGTGAGGTGGGGGTCCAGGTACGGTTGGTTGGGGCTCAGTAGGGTGGGGATCCGGGTGCGGGTGACTCATCGGGGTGGTCCAGGTGCTGGGGGAGTGATGCTCGTCAGGGAGGGTTCTGGGTTCCGGGGGAAGGGGTAAAGTCATCAGGAGGGTCTGAGTATGAGGGGGTCTGGATGCATGGGGGTTGGGCAGATGGGGGAGCAGCTCCCTGTACAGAGATCCCTCCCCCTGCAGATGAGGAGCGATAGGTGCAGGAAGTGGGGTGAGGGGGAGGGGAGCTTGCAGAGCTTACTACAGCTGCGGGAGAAATCTGGGGGTGGGTCTGACAGCCCTGGATGCCATGCAGGGAAAGAGGAAGTCCCGTCCCCAACCCAGCCCAGTTGGGACTAGCAGCTAAGCCTGGCGCAGGGTAACTGCCACCAGCTGGGTCTTCCCAGTCCCGCCCCCTGCCCCACAGTGATTTACCTCTCTGATGGCTGCCCTGGGCACACGAAACATACTGCTGGGGAGGGTTGCATGACTGTGCTTGTGGATTCTCTTTGCTTCCCTGTCAGAAAGTCATTTTTCTGTGGGAAAACAAAGAAATCTGTGGGGGACATAAATTCTGTGCATGTGCAGTGGCACAGAATTCCCCCAGGAGTAGCTCTTATTGATGTAAATGAGAGTTATGTGCATATACTACGTTCCCTTGTGAATCTATGGACTCATAAACCTCCATCTTCTTGATTTTCTAAACTTTTGCGATTGGGTCAGATACCCTATAAGGCCATGACCTGCAAAAGGATCCACAAGCACTGATGCTTGACCCACATGGTGATCCATTGAACCCATTCACCTATGGAACTCCATGCTGGAGTAATGGTCATGCTTGCTAAGACCTTTGTAGGATCAAAATCTTAAATTCTAAAGCGCCAAAGCCTTATCATATTTGCAAAGCATAAATTGTTTATTCTGTTCTTTTTATTGCTTTTAATAAACATGTGCATAGCAATAATATGTCTTTGAATTTATAACCACTACTCCATATGTGAGATGTTACTCAAAACTGTACTGTACTTTCTGTTGTACACATATCATGTTGAAATGGTGCTAATTTTTAATAAACTTGTTAATAAAATTTAATTTTATTCCCTCCTTGGTGATAATCTGTAAGGACTAAGGTAACAGATTGTGCTGTGGAACAAATTCTGCTCTCTTGCACCAATGTAAATCCAGAGTGAGTCCACTGAAATTATACTAATTTTAAGTGAGAGAAGAATCAGGCTTTATGTAAATAAGAGCAATATGCTTGATAAATATATGACTAAATACAAAGAACTATGGACGAGATCAACTTCTAGTGGGGTCTAAGTTTGATGAGATTCAGTCATCAAACAGTAGGGTGATGGGAGTGTTAGCACAGCCTGGATACACCGCATCAATTCTGTCTGTAGAAGACTGTTACAAAACGTCGCATTTCTGGAGGAATTAGCTACTATACATTTGAAAACACGCACCTGCAGACTCCCATCAGAGCCCTTGGAATCTTCCCAGAACCTAATACTTGCCATACAAAAAGTCTCATTCGCCTTAAGGGTATTGTCTTCTCACACTGGCAGGAACTAAAGGAACACATGTGAACACTAAGGGTCAAATAATGCAATAAGTGTGAGGTGTTTAATTGGAAGTAGCAAATTGAATCTGAAATGTGTAACAAAGGGGACCAGTCTATCAAGCTTCCAGATGGAAAAAAAACAACTTGAAAGTAGACAGATATTGTTAACTGGATTCTGGAAGAACAGCTCTGCTGCCTTGGATTTATTTTTAAATTTCAATGCAAGCTCCTAGACTGAGTTGTGTAGCAGTATAGTTTTTTGTAAATAGATTTTCATATAGTTTTAGGCCAGATAAAGGACAATTGTGTGAATTTAGTGTGATCTCCTCATAACACAGGCTTTAGAACTTCACCCAGTGATTCCTGCATCTAGCCCAGCAACTTGTCTTATTTGATGCTACATTAGCACCTCTTTTTTCACAAGGGAGCTCAGCGAACAGTTGCACTGACCTTTCAGTTCTGATGACTGCAGTTCAGAACTGATCAAAATGCTAGGTGTGAGGAACTGATATTTTCAAACCAGTATGAGTTAGCATTTGTCTATATAGTAATCCTAAAAAAATCTCTACATACCATCTGGCAGGATTGGAAATGTCTCTTCAGTAGAGTGCAGTGTTGTTGAGCCATGTCAGTCTCACGATATTAGAGAGACAAGGTAGGAGAGGTAATATCTTTTATTTGACTAACTCAGAGGTGGGTAAACTACGGCCCGCAGGCCACATCCGGCCTGCGGGACCGTCCTGCCTGGCCCCTGAGCTCCTGGTCTGGGAGGCTAGCCCCCGGCCCCTTCCCTGCTGTCCCACCTCCCCCGCACAGGGCCGGCTCCAGCATTTCTGCAGCCCCAAGCAAAAAAAAAAAAAAAAGCCACGATCGGAGGCGGCAGTTTGAAAAAACAAACAAAAAAACCCATGATCGCGATCGGCGGTGGCAATTCGCTCAGAGAGGGAGTGAGGGTCCTGCCGCTGCAGAATTGCCGCATGTGCCGCCCCCTCCCTTGGCCACCCCACGCACCTCCTTGTTAAGCTGGTGCCTGGAACCGGCCCTGTCCCCGCAGCCTCAGCTCACTGCACCGCCGGTGCAATGCTCTAGGCGGTGGGGCTGCAAGTTCTTGCCGGGCAGCATGGCTGCAGAGCTGCAGCCTGACCCAGTGCTCTGTGCTGTGCGGTGGCGTGGCAGGCAGTGTGGTAAGGGGACAGGGAGCAGGGGGTCTGGATAGAGGGCTGGGGAGTTCGGGTGGTGGTCAGGGGGCGGGGGTGTGGATAGGGGTTGGGGCAGTCAGAGGGCGGGGAACGGGGGTTGAATGGGGGCAGGGGTCCCAGGGAGGCAGTCAGGAAGGAGTGGTTGTATGGGGCAGTCAGGAAAGAGAGGAGGAGTTGGATGGGGCGGCGGGGGCAGTCAGGGGCGGGCCGTCCGGGGGTGGTCAGGGGACAGGGCGGGGTAGATGGAGCAGAGGTCCCCGGGGGGGGGTTGTCAGGGAACAGGGAGATGGGGGGGGTTGGATGGGGCAGGAGTCCCGGGGGGCCATCAGGAGTGAGAAGTGGGGGGGTTCGGATAGGGGGCAGGGCCAGGCCACACCTGGCTGTTTGGGGAGGCACAGCCTCCCCTAATGGGCCCTCCATGCAATTTCGGAAACCTGATGTGGCCCTCAGGCCAAAAAGTTTGCCCGCCCCTGAAGTAACTTCTGTTGCTGAAAGAGACAAGTTTTGGAGCTACACAAAGCTCTTCTCCTAGTCTGGGAAAGGTACTCACAGTGTCACAGTTAAATACAAGATGAAACAGATGGCTTGGCATAAGTAGTTAATTCATATTGTAAGAAACCGGTCAAGGTGAAGTGGCCTGTTAACACCTTCACCTTGAATGGTCTCTTACAGTATGTGTTAACAACTTATGCCAAGCCATCTGTTCCACCTTGTATTTAGCTCTGGGTATGTCTACACTGCAATTAAAAACTCATGGCTGGCCCACGGGAGCTGATTCAGGCTTGCAGGCTCGGGCTAAGGAGCAGTTTAATTGCAGTGTGGATGTTCCAGCTCTCTATGGAGTATGGGCTCTAGGACTCTGACAGGTGGGAAGGTCTGTGTGTCCGAGCCTCTTAGCTAGAGTCAGCCACCATGAGCCAGACGTGGGTGTCTTAGGTGTAGATATACCCTCTGAGTACCTTTCCTGTGTAGCTGGAATGCTTGTCTCTTTCCAATAAAAGATATTGCCTTACTCACTTTGTCTCTTCAGTAGATATAATCTGGTACTGGAACAAGAGCAGTCTTGTGCTTCAGAAACACTTCTGTGTGGGACGGCTTTCTCAGCATCTGCTCATGCTGTTAAGCCACGCTGCTGCCAGTACTGTCAGCCTCTCATTTTCAATAGCACTAAAAATTAATAGAATACTGAAAAAGAACTGTCCAAAACACTCTGAGCAAGTAACAAATTAATATCGTAAAAGCTCTGTAAGTTCCTTCCTTGCTTTATAGGTTCTTTCAAGCTTAGTAATAAAGAAAAGACAACACAGCCAAATTATTATATGTTTTATGTATGAGCAAAGACATTACGACCAACTAGTAATCTAAGTGTCCATGCCATTTGGCAGCCACAGGATTTATCTTCTTTTCCACTAATAGCTCAATAAAGATTAATCTTCTAGAAAGCTAATGACTGGGGAACATCTTGAGAGACTGCATGTGGCATAAATATCTTTTTTTTTTTTTTTTTTTAGAATATTTAAAATGCTTCATGGCATCATCTGAGGAGGGGGCATTCTCCAATCCAGATAGCATATCCTGGGTTAATGCCTGTGCTCATGTCTCCATCTAGTGTCTGGTCCCTGGAACTGTAACAATGCCGCCCAAGCTCTTAAAAGGGGTTCTTCTTTAGCCCAAGTGGTGTAGGCCTGTGTTTTTGGTGCCGAAGGTCCCAGGTTCAATCCATGCTAATGCCCATGGATCAAATTTTCATGTTTATTTGTATTACTGTAATATGAAGGAGCCCCTGTCATGAACCAGTACCCCATTCTGTGACATACTGTACAATAGAACAAAAAGATGGTCGCTGTCCCAAGAACCTTACAGTCTTAGTAATTGGGGTCAATGGAGCTGTGCCAGTTTACACCAACTGAGGATGTAGCCCCATATTTTCTGTATGGATATGATCACAGTGTGTTATATATGCTGTTACATAATAAGCTTTGCAAAATTTGGCGTTTTCAGGGATTTACGCAATCTTTCATCTGGTTTAATTAATCCAAAAATGTGAAGTAAAATTCTGCTGAAAACCATAAAGATTTGTTTGTCTACTGGTCTGAACCATGTGACACCGAGATTCGAAAGTCACACGATGGCTTCATTAGTCCGGGTTCACTGGGAGAGCACTCCCCTGCCCTCTCCCCCCCCCCCCCCCCAGTGAACCTGGTGTGGGGAAGCTCTAATTGGACTACAGGTTCCAAACAGTGCCATGGAGGAGTTGAGGATGCTCCACTGAGTCCAGTCAAGGTACTCCAGCTGAGGCCAGAATTTGGCCCATAATATCTTCAGTATTTTATAACAACACTTGGCGTGTGTTACAACAGAGATGAATCTGTTTATGACAGTGAATTATTAGTGAAGTTCAGGCCAATTTTTCTGCAGCCATCGTTACTGAAATCTCAGAGTTAAAACATTTGTTTCTACTCTAAGAGATGCATTAGATTTCTCTCTACCTAGCATCATCAAAAAAATGTTGCATCTGAAGAAGTGAGGTTTTTTACCCACGAAAGCTTATGCCCAAATAAATCTGTTAGTCTTTAAGGTGCCACCGGACTCCTTGTTTTTTTTGTGGGTACAGACTAACACGGCTACCCCCGATACAAAAAAATGTAGTAGCAGTGTGATCATAGGGTCCGTTGTAATTCCAGGCCTGTCTGTTTGCTTTGTTACTTTAATATTTTTATTGTGGTAGCAGTTGGGGATTGTGGCCCTATGTTGCTAGGTACTTTAAGAAAAGAAGGCTGCTCTTAATTAGAACTTTAACCTGAGGCTGTCTCAAGTACAGCATAGCAAAATAAAAGTTTCACATTAAATACAGGATATGCACCTTTGGGTAGCCAGGATGGGAGTTCATCAGAGGCTCTTTTCTAAAGGATTCCGTTAGAGAATGCACAAGCTAGAGGAACCAGTGCTCTTTTCTCCAAGGCCACGATGTCTTTTAGAAGGATCCCAAAAAGCAGAGTTTGAAGGGACCCACATATTGATTATATCAGACTGAGCATGGCTACACTTAACTTGTTGAGTATTTATGAGAACTGGTGAATTTGATTTTTAAAAATAAGGGGTTTTTTTTTTTAGCTGCCCACCTGGCAAAAACAATTTAAGGAACAAAGTCAAGAATGTGTCAAAGGGAGAGATTTTGCCAGTGTTCCCATTGTTGCAGCAAAGCCTCTCTTCTATCGTGCAAGAGCAGCTTTCTCTCAAAAAAAGGATTTTTAAAAAACACAGGGGAAGGTGACCTTATGAAACATCTCACATATTTGGGGAAACTGATTTTTTTTTTTTTTTTTTGTAACTGGCAAAATTCTTTTGATTTCATGTTGCAACAGCCTGCAAAGCTCTTGCTCTCGAGATGCTTTATTTAAGGCACTGCCAGTAAGTCTGAGATGTTTACAGCTCTTGAATTGATCAACAATAGAAAACTGTGAGGTTAGAGATAGTGTATGGTGTAATAACTCATCTGGCCCTTTAAATCCAGTATTTCCCTTCCTGATTTTACTGCAGTGTGTTGTAAATGACTTGTAGCAAAGTGTGTGTATCTGTCTTTCTCTTTATTTCATGCTCGCTTCTGATTTTTATCCCTTGAAAAATCTTTAATTCTCATCTTTCATCTATAGATCTCAATGCACTTTTCAAAGGAGGGTAAGTACGAATATTCCTATTTCACTGCAAGGGAATCTGAGCCACCGAGAAACAAAGTGACTTATCCAAGGTCACACAACAGGTGAGTGGCAGAGTCAGGAATATAATCCAGATCTTCTGAGTCCTAATCTTGGCAATGCTGCCTCTTGCAATCAATCAAGCAATCAAGCAAGCAAGCAATCAATCAATTATCAGAAACCCGTAAGAAGATTTTGCTAGAAAAATTCCCTCCTTACCTAGGTAATTTCTGAGCAGAGCGCAGCAGCCTTTGGCAGGGTCACATCATGACTTCTTCTCATCTTGAAACCATGTCATACAAACTGTCCAGCTGTCATATGTGATGGCTCAAAAATGGCCCTTCCGAGCACCTAGGAAAAGAGACCGAAGGTCAGTCTAATTTGGAAATAGGAAATTAAATACCAATATTTAAAAACAGTGTCAGAATGCCTGGGAGCAGTGGGAGCTCTGAGGACATACATACCTTCTTTATTAGATGAGCTCTTCAGAGTTTATACACAGCACTGGCCATTAAAAAAGAAGAATCCCGCCTTTTCTCTTCGGAGATGGCTGCATAAACTGTCAGAATATTCATTCACAATCTCTCAGAAACTGTCAAAGATCAATACAGAGGTAACTACAGATGTTCAAATACCACAGTGATGAATGTGGTGTAAATAACTATATATGTTAGATTAGATAGAAGGAACATGGATTTGCACTGGAACTGTAACAAGAGGAACTGGTCTATCTGTTCAGAATGCTCTAGTCCAGAACTGAAGACTCATCGGCCCCAACTGCCCAAGAAACAACCACTGGTAAGGAAGTATGCTGACTTCCAAAGACGAAGATCATTAGACCTTCAAACCAGTCTCTTGGTATGGGATTTAACAAAGTGCTATTATCAGACTCGTTTCAGTTAAATAATACAACAGGGAGTTGTGAACATTTTTGTAAATCTAAGCAAGGAATTCAGTTTGCTTTTCTCTCTGGCGACTTGTATTATTCGTAGTTCATGAGCATTTGCACAGTACTAAGAATTTGTGAAAATGTTTGCAAATCCTGAAAGTTCCATACATTTTAGCACGAGTGATTGTTCCTCTGAAATTCATAGCAGAAGTGCCAAGTTCCTATTTGCCATTTGTTCGTTTTAAGACTTGTTTTAAAGAGATTGTTATCCAGTCAGAAAATAGAAAGAATGCCATGCGGCATCTCGGATAGCATGTAGTCAAAGTGAACAGTTTGCAAACAACCCATTGGTTGGAATTTGTGTGAATACACATTTTAGTGAATGCTAACAATACACATACAGAAATTAGGATCAGGCCCCTGAACGATGCATAAGAAAGAGAGGCTAAACCTATGGCTAATATTATCTGACTGCAATAAATCATTGGGTCAGCTCCTGTCATTGCAGTGCCCTGTTTTATAACTATCACACGATATCTCTGTGCCAACTCATTTGTGATGTGAGAAAACATTGCAGTTAGTAGAAGAACATTTTATTTCTGAGTAGGCATGAAAGAGGATGTTGAAAATTAGGTTTCTTCCTGACTCTGCTGGCAGGAATACAAGGCACACACGAGAGACTTTGAATGTCCCTCTGGGAAAAATGCCATTATCAACCAAACCATAGCAGTTTGTCCAAGCTACCCTAAAGGATTCCTTGCCAGAAACACCTGTTAACAATCAGTACTTGTTAATGTTTCATGATTATTTCCAAAGTCTGTTATTGATGTACCAGTCCCCAACAAGAGAATGGAAATTGTGACAAACATTAAGTGCACATAATACTGAATATCATGAACACCTATATCTACAGAGGCCAAGGCACATCTTTCTCTGGAAATCTGATGTAAACTACATGTGGCTAAAGTTAAGCTCAGCACAGAAGGAATAATGAAGAGTGTTTAGTGATGTCGGTGCACAGTGGGTCCCTTTTGAGAATTGTTATTAGGGAAGATAAAGTGGACTGGGATGAAACATCAGCCTCCTTTCAGAGCTTGCTTATAAGAGTGTCACCAAAGCTATCTCCCCATTAGCTTGTTTTTTGGTCTTTAGCACCATGCCTCCTAAGTAACCTGACTCTTATCCCTATCATCTCAATTCCAAAGTCGATCCACTACATTGGAGGTTAAAGTCTATTACCTTAATAGATTGGATTTTGCTTTACATACCGTTTCCACCCTGTAGGGCATGTCTGACATCTTGTAGCCTGACTCCATGCAGGAAAAGAACTCTGTGCACATGAAAAAGGAATGCGATGGATCTATGTTTGACATTAGTGACCAGAGCATAACTCCTAACTCTCGCTGTTTAGGAAAGGCATGTATAGAGTTCCGAAGAAGATCAACAAAAGTGCCTATCTTGCCAGTAGGCAAGGCAGCAAACTGTTAGTGGCACACCATAACCTTCTCAGCTGGTTTGGAGGCTGCAAAACAAATATGAGAGAGGTACATAGATGGCTACAACCCTGGAATTCCTTGTAATGACAGCAGCACCCCTCTAGGAGGCACCACCTACTCCAGTTGAAATTATATACAAGACCCTGGGTCTGTCTGAAAGGAACCCCTTGCTGGAGAGACAAATGTCATGATCTTGATGTAAATGAGGAAGATCCCCTTGTATAGAATCCGGTATATATAACCCTGATGGGGGCTAATTTACCTACAACTAATCAGGAAAGAGATCTTGGAGTCATCGTGGATAGTTCTCTGAAGACGTCCACGCAGTGCACAGTGGCAGTCAAAAAAGCGAACAGGATGCTAGGAATCATTAAAAAAGGGATAGAGACTAAGACAGAGAATATCTTATTGCCCTTATATAAATCCATAGTATGCTCACATCTTGAATACTGCATACAGATGTGGTCTCCTCATCTCAAAAAAGGTATACTGGCATTAGAAAAAGTTCAGAAAAAGGCAACTAAAATGATTCGGGGTTTGAAACAGGTCCCATATGAGGAGAGATTAAAAAGGCTAAGACTTTTCATCTTGGAAAAGAGGAGACTAAGGGGGGATATGATAGAGGTATATAAAATCATGAGTGGTGTGAAGAAAGTGAATAAGGAAAAGTTATTTACTTGTTCCCATAATATAAGAACTAGGGGCCACCAAATGAAATTAATGGGCAGCAGGTTTAAAACAAATAAAAGGAAGTTCTTCTTCACACAGCGCACAGTCAACCTGTGGAACTCCTTGCCTGAGGAGGTTGTGAAGGCTAGGATTATAACAGGGTTTAAAAGAGAACTAGATAAATTCATGGAGGTTAAGTCCATTAATGGCTATTAGCCAGGATGGGTAAGGAATGGTGTCCCTAGCCTCTGTTTGTCAGAGGGTAGAGATGGATGACAGGAGAGAGATCACTTGATCATTACCTGTTAGATTCACTCCCTCTGGGGCACCTGGCATTGGCCACTGTCAGTAGACAGGATAGTGGGCTGGATGGGCCTTTGGTCTGACCCAATATGGCCGTTCTTATGTTCTTATGTCTAGCCAATCCGTTTAAGAAGAACACTTTGGATGTCAGATTCTGTGTTGACCTAAAAGTCATTGAACTGTTTTGTGATAGTTTGTCTCTTTCGAGAAGAGAATTCGTATTCTGCATTTAGCATGGGAGTTAGATGTGTAGGCACTTTTGGAAATCCCACTAGGCACTTAGCTGCATCTTTAGCATCAAATTACCTTTAAAAATCTGGCCCTTAGAGCATAAGTCCCATTTTCAAAAGAGCCTTCAGTCATTTGGACACCTAAGTCCCCATGACTTGGTATGGCGTTATATGATAACGATAGCATAGCAGAGTTTCAATTAAACATGGGCTTCTAAGTCACTTAGGCATTTTTGAAGACTTTACCATTTAAGGTCCAGAGCTTTCAGATTTTCAGTTCTTGTTCTTATTGCAGTCTCTCTCAAAGCAGAACCTGCTTTATTGAGTCAATGCAATAGGCTAGTGATGAATGTTATGTATTAAAACTTTTATATTGTATTGAAGGAGATTGAAATTTATGCACCTGTGGGCTTTAGTGCAGTACCACATAAATAGGTTGAAACATTAATTAAATACAAAGATATAAAACACCTAGATGGTATGATATGGAGCCACCAGCATGGCCACTGAACAGGGAAATTATGCCAATCTTATTTGATTAGAATTCCTTTAAGGTCTCTTGAAAGTAGTGGATGAAGGATAACCAGTTGATATTATTTATATGGGTTTTGATAAAGTCCATCCAGAACAAGTTATTAAGGAAACTAAGCAATCCGAGAATAACAGGTAAAGATCAGTCATAGACTTGAAACTGATTAAGCAATAGACAACAGAGAGAAGGAATAAATTTTCAATCCAGAAGGACATGTCCCATGCTAGGACTGGCATTGTGTAACTCATTGATTAATGATCTGGGAAAAGGACTGAACAGTGAAGTAGCAAAACATTCTGATGACACACCATTATTTAAGTTAGTAAATACTAGGGAAGACTGACTATTGAAGGACTAGCTACACTAGGCAATTGACCAGTACTATTGCAGATGAAGTCCTATGTAGATGAGTGATGAACATTGGAATTATCCATTTGAAATACTCCCATGGGATCTAAATTAATTGTAACCATTCAGAAGAAAGATTTGATGATATTGAAATGAAAGGGACTGTGCCCATTGATTCGTAGAATGTTAGTTATAGTTTTTTAGGCCAGAACAGATCATTGTGCCTAGCACAATACGGCCCTAATTCATGACTGTGCGCCCTAGGTTCTACTATAATAAATATCTTAGTCTATGTGCAACGTGCCTCAGGTGGTATGTGACCAGGATTCATGACCAAATTTGGTCTGCTGGTTGGATCATTAGCTTCCCTGGCTTGGGCTGATGGGGAGTACAATGGGAAAGTCTGGCCTCCACCACCGAAGGCTGATGCCCTAAATCTCTGTGCTTTCCAATATTTGATTCTGTTTGTTTATGTATTAGCTTTACCTTATCTTAGAATTTCCTGGTGTTTCCATATCTGTTAGTTTAAAAATAATTTTTTTCAGGTTTCTTTCCTCTCAAGTTATTGTCACCAATTTGCAATCTTAACTGCATCATAACTAAGTTTCTTGTCTGGAAATATTTATAGTGAATACAATTATTTGCAATTATCAGAATTTCTTGTAATAACATTGCAATGGTAATGTAAATTAATTCATATCACTAAAGTACTTTAAATTTAGTACAAATACAAAGACGTTATTAAAAGCAATGCCATTAATTAAAGTGAAAGCTAACTTTGTTATTCTAAGCTCTACTCTTCTGTCCTGAAATGTGAAGAACTCCAGTTCCTAATTTGAGAAACGAAAGTGACCCTGTAGATAACACACTATCACAACAAAGGAACCTATGGTAATTTGTAAGCATTTTTCATTCAAAAAATTTCTAATTGGCTCAGTAGGTGGCGCTCTTTCTTTTTCTTTATTTTCAACGGAATGTCAAATGGATTTTGGAAATGAAGTTTGTATATTTCAAATAAATTTAGTAAATGAATATTTGTTTCCCTAATTGACTATAGTATATTGTGAAATCATTACTGTCACAGCACATTTTAGTTTATATGAATGTCTAAGTAAAGAAAATATATAAACCTAAATTGACTTGAACAATTTGAAAGTGATAGTGGACATCTGTGTTCAATAACATTACTTTGGTAAGCAGTGTTTAATAGTTCATGTCAAAGGGGGGGGAGAGTAATAGAAAAGGGTATGAAATCTTATGAAAAAGAAACCTATTGCCGCTAAGATGCAAAGTGCTCTAATGTATACACTTTTTGGACTTCTTACTGATCAAGGAATCAGTCTTGGAAGGTTCTGAGTACCCTTAAGTGTCACTCAAATCAGGGAATTGGACGGGAATCTTACACAGCACTATTGCCCTACCAATAATCCCAATCCAGAAAAGTGCTTAAGCATTGTTATCTGCTACAGTATGTGAGTAGTCCACTGAAGTCACTGCTATCAACTCTAACATAGTGTCTAGACACCCCAGCTCAAGCCAAGTCACCATTGTGTTAGGCACTGTACAAACTCAGGGTAAGAGATGGTCCCTGCCCAGAAGAACTAACAATCTAGGGGAATGTCTACCCAGAGACAGCAAACCAGTGTGTGAATGTAAGCAAACCAGCTTGCTGCACACTAACTGGCCCTGTTGACCCTGCTATCAGTTTACATGATGGAATTTTAGTGCTCAGTAGCAGGGCACAGCCAATTAACATGCTGTAGATTTACAACCCGACTTGTCACGCAGTCAGCCTCTGTGTAGACAAACTCTAAATAAACAATATTGACAATTGGTAGGAGAGGAAAGAAAGAATGCAAAGTGACTTGCTCAAGGTCACGCAACAGGTCTGAGGTAGAGTCAGGAATAGAACCCAGGTCTCCAGGGGTTCCAATCCATTGCCATATCTGCTGAACTAATCTAAATTTTCAATGGGGCTCCTAATTTACTATAAATTAAGCATGTGTTTAAGTGGTTTATTGGCTCAGGGCCTCTGCCTTTAGAAGGTTCAAAGTAAGAGAAATATTTTTAAGCATCTTCCAAGTGTATTAATGATGAATTACATTGAATTTTTGGTTGGGTTTGCAGCAGAATAATTAATCCACAAACAAATCTTTCTTTTGTATTTCCCCCACCCCACCCCACCCCACCCCAATTCTTTTGTATTTAATTTTAGGTGAAATTTTGTAGTAGAACTTGCCAAAAGAAACTTGCCTTCCCAAATCTCATGCTGAATGTCTATTTGGCTATTTTAATTTTAAATGCAGCTTGGGAAAAAAATGTAACATGGCTCTGGTATGATTTTTAAGTTTATACCGTTCTTCCTCCATGTTCGAACTGCAATGTAAATGTTTCCTTAAAAAGACATATTTGTGAATTTAAACTGCACAAGAATATCATGGGCCTAGGAAGCAATGAAAAGGTAATAGGGATGAATAATAGTTTGGCGCTATTGTACAACATCACCATCAGAAACCCATTGGCCCTGCCCACTTTTCTCTTGTTCGTGCCCCTTTAGAACATTGTTGCCATTCGTCTGTTCCCCACTTATGTAAGGAAGCTTTCACTGGCTAAGAATAATTTTCCAACTTGCAGCGTGTTATAAAGAGTAAATACAAAAGTGATTTTTTTTAATGATGACAAAAAGCTTAAGATGGCATTTTAAACAACCACACAAAAATACCATTCCTAATGCAGTGTTATCCCTCGCGATTTATTCCTCCATATTAATCGGTATTGTGTAATGTTACCTTTTCCTCCTCAGATTCCTCACAAGCAGCTTTTGGTGAGTATTCATTACTTGATATTTGAAATTCAGGCTGTGTTGTTTATTTGTTGTTGATCAGATCAGTCAGATGATATTATTCTGTCCCCTGAATGACCATCACTTTCAGCACAAATACTTGTGTGTGCAAAATTGTTTCTTTTAACCCTCATGCATGTGCACGTGGGATTCCCTTTCTGTGATTATTTGTACTAATGAAATTGGGTGTGGAAAGGGGACACAAAAAAGGAGGGAGCGTAGCTGAAGTGAATTCATTAAAAGATTTTAATTATTAGAAGTAGTGTTTTTGTGCATTCTTCACCCAAGTACCTTTTCTAACTAGTTAAATGTGCATTTGGCAATCTCAAGTTAAAACATTTGATTAATCACAGAAATTGGAGATGAAAAGAACCTGTTAGATCAATTCAGAATTGCTTCCCTACAGTATATAGGTCTTTTGTAAATTCTGCAATTGACATACTGTATACCACCTAAAACTAGTAACTTTGTTTAGAACCACACCCCATAACTGAAGTTCATGCAAGGAAGAGCAGTTACCAGCCACAAATCTCACACCCTCCTCTCGCCACCCCCAAGGTCTTTTCTATGTTTCTGGGAATCAATGGCATCTGTTCCAATTTGTTACACATCTCCAAAATATCACCCAACCAAATGAGAACCTAAGTACTCAGGTTGTTACTGCAGGCTTAAGCAGCAACTCTCTGCTATCCAGCATTCTTGCCATTTGTTTACACTTTCTTGATGCATTTATTATTAGTTATTGATAATGATGCTGGTGGTACTGTTGCTATGTCGTTTTATTATTGCTGGGTGGGGGGGATTAAATAAAAATATGGCCATGAGTGTCACAATGCGAGTCAATAGATGTTGCCCCTTTCGAAAATCTGGCCCTTATTTGGATGAACTCTCTTCAAAATCTGGCCCCAACTGTGGGTGCTGGGAGCCTGAGAAATCTGGACTGGAGCTCCATTTGAAAATGATCCCAAACGTATGTTTTGGTTTGGTTTTTATTATTTTTACAGTTAAGAGATCTAGAGACCTGCACAAAGATAAAGTGACAAACGTAGGCTTCACAACAATGCAATTCACCTACTGGCAGAGAGTGGGGGTGTATTTTTCCATAACTTGGGAGGAGGTAAACTTAAGTTACAGCAATTCCAAAGAGGGAGGTCAAAAAACCCACCCTCAGCCCAAGCCATTAGATTATAGCATATGTAGTGGCGAAACAATACAAGTTATACAACTTCACCATGGACACCAGTTTTCTTAACCCTTTCCAGCCCGATCCAAAGCTTACTGAAGTGATGCAAAGCCTCTCATTGATTGTAGTGGGCATTAGCTCCGGCCCTTAGATCAGCTGACATTACACAACTGTTTGTATCACCCGAGACTTTGGTCACTGGACTCAGCACAGGGCATATTTTCTGTCCATATAGGCCCAGGCTGGTCAAGAGCAAATTCTTTTGGATTTCGCTGGTAGACAATGATCCCCCCGTCACCCCAATGGCATTAGACACAGGTTATCTCTGTCTATTGCTCCACTTTCTGACCATTGCAAGAGTGCTGTGTTATCCAATATGTATTTATTGTTCCAATGAAGCAAAACAATGAAATTAACTTTTTTATTTCAAACTGAGGCTTTTTAACTGGAATTGTCACATTATAATAGAGTTGACTCCAAACGTGGGTGTTTCAGCAAGACAGATCAGTGAGTATTGTTAATCTCATGATCATGCATTATCACCCCTGACTCACTGAGTAATATATTAACCCACGTGTACACCACAGACACCACCTCACCTTTCAATTTGGCTCTTAAAATATGCATTAGGCATCTGTCTTCTCTAATGTCTTTCTTTATTGAGTAATTTCCTTATTTCATTCTCTGGACAGCAGCTCAGATAGCAACGCCATCAGTAGATCTATTTTGGAGTGACACTGCAGTTTTTCAATACCAGTTTGCATTTGTTCATCAGAAGGGTACAGAACCTGGTAAAGAGGCAACAGTTTGATCAAAGGTGAGTCCTCGGTACAGACTTCCCGAGAGACTAACTCAACTGGGCAAGGCAGGGGAAGCATGAAAATTTTCAGATTGCCATGAATGAGAGTCAAGACAACATCCATATTGCCTTTCTTGTACTTGGCATTACAACAATGCATAGTTTTCTGTTGTCCCTGGAACCACTCAGGCATATAATAAATAGAGTTCAAGTGATTGGAAATGTTCATTTAAACTGATGTTTCCATAACTTGTTTTCTTACTTGAGCTTAGCAATGTATTTTCCAAGTGTCAACAGAATGGTTTAAATGTCTCTTGAGTTTACAGACTGCTGTCACCCCCCCACCCCACTTGAACCATTCTAGTTATTCTATGGGACTTTAAGCACAACAGTCACTTGTTCTTTAAGCTCTCAATCCTTTTTTCTTTCATTAGCATGAAAGAAAAAAACAAACATTAAGTCCTACATTTTCAAAATGTCCATTACCACAATTTGAGATGCCTAGGACCTCACTTTCAGAAAGGCTGAGCATCCACTGCCCCTATGGATTTCAGTTAGCCTGTTGGTGTTCTGAAAATTTGACCTTAGCTGTCTCAAGTTAGGTCCCCAAAACTGAGGATCTCACAAATAGTTGACCCTCTTGAAAATATAGGTTGAAATAACAACCACGTCTGGAACCCAAACCCAATGACTTCGAATATGCCTATACTCCAATCACAGAGTGTCATTTCAGCTCATGTAGACATACCTAAGCCGATTTTAATCTAGCTAGCTTGGGTAGTGGAGCAGTGAAGTTGCGGCAGCATGCACGTCAGCACGGGCTGTACAAGCCCACCCAGAACCCTGGGGAATTATTCCCGGAACTAGCCCATGCTGAAGTGCACGCTGCCACAACTTCACTGCTCTGGTACCTGCACTAATTAGATTAAAGCTAGCGTGGGTATGTCCACTCACGCTACAGTCACACCCATGATTGCAGGATAGACATACCTTAGGAATAAAGGGCTCCTATTCAGCAAAGCATTTAACCACATATTTAAATGAGAATAAGCCTGCACTTAAGTGCTTTGACTAGGGATGGATTCAAGTATGTGCTTCAGTACTTTGGTGAAGTGGGTCTATGGCTCGAACATGCAGTCTTTACACAGGCAAAATTCCCACTGATGTCAATAAAGGTTTAGACCGAATAAGCACTGCAGAACTGACAGCATGGAGATCAGTTAGGGGAGTGGTTTCCCCCCAAAAATGATAGTTGTATAGGTAGAGTAATGATCCAGCCCAATGAACTAGATCAGCTGACTAAACTTTTCCAATTACTCACCTTAGTAATGGCTGAGGTCCATTTAAATTATAGATTGTTATTTTATTATCCAATCACTGAAAAACTGAAGATGAATCACAAACAAGCCAATAGAGATTTAGGCAAGATATTGTGTGATCCAAATTAAGAGATGGAACCCCAAATCTGAACCACCTCTAATTTATGCACATTCCCTCCGACCTGCTGCTGCCTGCAGGACACACATAGGAGGGAAGGGGCCTGGCCACACTCATAAATCAACTGGGGACATCTTCTTGGCCTATGGAACATCACCAAACCAACCAGCCCAACTCTGCCTTCACCTAGCACTCTAGAAAGCACGAGGTCCACATTCTGCTCAACTCTTGAATTAATGCAGTAGAAAAAGAGACACGCAACCTTGGACTTCCTAAAGCACCCATTCAAGATAGGCTGAATTTTGCCCATAGTGAGTTGCATGTTCATTTATTCCTGACACTGTGGTATGAAAGGTGTTGTATCCAATAAGTGCTGGTCCCTCCACCAGACTGTTACTTGTATGTATTTTTTCTGTGCCATTAGAGGTATCACAAACACATATGAGTTTGCATATGAAAATGGAGCTGAATTGGGTCCTTTCAGCTCAGTTTCCCCTAGGCTTCCGCAGCTTGAATCTTTCTTATACACTGGGTCTTTCAAAGGCGTCGCTGAGATGCACCAGGTCCAGTGTTCAGTGATTGCTGAAGACCTTTTAAGCATTGACTGCTAATGGCAGAGTAGCTTTGGGCCAGATGGAGAAGGTAAAGTAATTGGGATCCTCGTGCGTTGACATAACAGTGTTGTTATTGTTTGTAAAATATTTTGGCATTCGATGTAGACTTCTCCCCCCTACCATGATTAATGTGATTAATATCTTACAACATGAAACAATTTGTGCAGGGTACAAGCACACTTACAAAAATAGCACTATATTAGTCCCTACTACAGGCCACCTTCTGAATAATATAAGCCTTAATTTACTTTTTTTTATAATCTGAGTGGACTTCTTAAGTATATCTAAGGGAGTTGGGGTGGGGAGAAACATTGCTTAATTCAGTCATTGCATCTTTAACTTCAGATCGGGAACATGGAAACCATATGTGGTCTTTTAGCTAATAAAATAAAATGCCAAAATGTGGCAGCTAAAGCTATTGCACCCAAAATATAATTGCACATATGCTCCTTTACTTGCTTATAATCAAAACATTTTAAAATGTTTGATATTCAGGCTAGGTATAACTATTGGACTAAGTTATTTTAGAAAATGATTTTATATGGAAAGAATGTATGCAGGACATTCTAACAACAATATGAAAAGCAAACTGTATCTATAAACACACACAGCACTAACTGACAACATTTCACTCAAGCACAAAAATTTCACTCAAGCACCTAAAATATTGGCTCCACTGAAGTCACCAGAAGTTTTACTGTTGACTTCGAGGGAGCCAGGATTTCACCCACCGAACCCAAGTTCAGTGCCTCAACCTTCCTCCCCTTTATCCACAGAACAGGAATCGTAGGAACAACAGCAATGGAGACTTCCCCACACTATCCTGCTGATGTGCTTCAACCCTGTCATGGGGTGACCACTAGAGGTGGGAAGGTAATTCATTGTCTATGTCCATTCCAACCCTATGAGACTGAGAAAAGGTAGCTAATTGTGATGGTGATTTGTGTGATGTTTACATGTGTGTTCGCTGGGAAGTGGACCTAGATAATAAACTCATGTCACGTCTTGATAACAACTTTTAGCCAGTACCTCTACTTTGGGCAGTTCCAAACCAAAAATGTAGAAGTGTCAACATACAGAACTGATTCCTAAAACCCTGAGTCATCCAGTCCCTCATCATTTGTTTTCACTATGATATTTATTGTATTCAAAAAATTATTGGTAGGGACTAGATGGCCCAATGGGTTTACGAATGGACCGAATAAACACAGCCCTCTGGAGACGTGTGTCCAAATTTGGTTTTGTCACAAGTATAAATAACAGCCTAATGCAATGTCCACCATCTTGTCCATTGCACCAAGGATTGAACTGAAGACATCTAGATCGTGAGTCTCTACAGACTGAGCTAACGATAGGTCTTGAGCTGAGAGCTGTGGCAGGGGTGAAAGTACACCTCTACCCCGATATAACGCTGTCCTCGGGAGCCAAAAAATCTTACCGCGTTATAGGTGAAACTGCTTTACCGCGTTGTATCCGAATTCATGTTATATCGGGTCGAGTTATATCAGGGTAGAGGTGTAACTTAAGGGACTTACTGGTATGCAGGGCGGCTGGGGTCCTGAGCAAGGTGGAGGGGAGGCTCAACCGGAAGGGGCGGTGCCTCGGGCGGAAGGGGCAGGGTTGGGGCCAGATTTCCCCAGCCAGCCTTCTTCAGCACAGCCCGGTGGTGATTTAAAGGGCCCAGCGCCCCTGGCCACCACCAGCACTATCCCAGGGCTCCGGCAGCGATTTAGAGGGCCCAGGGCTCCCGGCCGCCACTACTGCTACCCTGGGGCTCTGGTGGTGATTTAAAGGGCCCGGGGCTCTGGCTGCTGATGCAGTAGTGGTAGCGGTGGCCGGGAGCCAGGGCCCTTTAAATCACTGCTGGAGCCCCAGGTAGTGGTAGCGGCAGCGGCAGCCAGAAGCCCCGGGGCTCTGGTGGCGATTTAAAAGGCCATGGGCTTTGGCTGCTGCTAGGAGCCCCAGGCCCTTTTAAATTGCTGGGCCCGGGGAAGCTGCCCCCTGCCGGTATGGTCAGCTGTGTATCTGCTCTTGCCACCTGACCGGATCGGCTTACTTTCACCTCTGGCTGTGGGAGACACGCTGACCAGTGGGTTACACTAAGACTTGTCCATAAGAAAGGTTTGACCACATCACAAAACCACCATGCAACGATTTGGTGTAAGTGGAACTTCACCTGCTTACACCAGGTCCAAATTTAGCCCAGTGTGTCACACTTGACAGCATCTGTTTGACTCAAGTAGTGGGTGTGTTGCACAAGAAGAAGAGTGAGGGGGGATTTGATAGCAGCCTTCAACTACCTAAAAGGGGGTTCCAAAGATGATGGAGCTAGACTGTTCGCAGTGGTGGCAGATGACAAGACAAGGAACAATGGTCTAAAGTTGCAATGGGGGAGATCTAGGTTGGATATTAGGGAAAACTATTTCACTAGGAGGGTGGTGAAGCACTGTAATGGGTTACCTAGGGAGGTGGTGGAATCTCCATCCTTAGAAGTTTTTAAGACCTGGCTTGACAAAGCCCTGGCTGGGATGATTTAGTTGGGTTTGGTCCTGCTTTGATTAGGAAGTTAGACTAGATGACCTCCTGACATAAGCACCGAATTCCGCTCTGCCCGGTGTGTGCTCGACCCCCACCCAGACTCTGGTCCCGCCCCTGCCCCACCTCTTCCTGCCCCACCTCTTCCTGCCCCAGCCCCTGCCCCACCCTTGCTCCGCCCCCATTCACCCACTTCACCCAAGTCCCCGCCTCTGCCCCACCTCTTCTCTGACTCCTCCTCTGAGCACGCTGCCTCCCCGCTCCTCCCTCCCTCCCTAAGCTTCTAAGACAAAGCCAGCTGGAATGCCTAGACAGCACCTTATTATCAGTCATTTACTTTCCACTCACTACAAAAGTCACTCCCAAAGGAAATACTAATTTCCATCTCCTCCAAATTAGCAGAGGGAAAGAGTAAAAAGTTTTTGGAACCACTAAAAAATGCATGCAGATATTTAAAAGTGAGATTTTCAAATTTTGAACTGTGAACACATTTTTAGAAACATAATGAGAGAATATGATATGATAAGTAAAAAGTTTCTTTAAAAGAGCTAGAGAGGAAAATTAATGTTATGGTTAAGGAACCTGAATGGGAGATCTCAATTAAATCTTTGGCTCTGCCACAGACTTCCTCTCTGACCTTGGGCAAGTCACTTAAACTTTCTCCCTGTTTTAGTTCACCATCTATAAAACAGGGAGAATAGCATTTCCTTTCTCCCACCCGTTGTTTGTCTGTTTAGACCCTAACCTGGTTAAGGCAGGTATTGTTTTTTACTATGTACATAACATTGCACAATGGGGCCACTGGGCATTACCGTAATGCAATTAATAAACATAAACAATAAAAGACTACGAGGCTAATGAACACTTTGGGGGTAATCAGTTAAAAATAGTTTGGAAAGTGAAAAGCTTATGTATAATTGTAATGCCAGAATACCTGTGAGTCAGACTGGCCTGGAAATCATCCCTTGTTTATTTTCTTATGTGATAAGTTAGACAGAAACTAGTAAAAACAATAATAATAATAATAATTCAAACCAAGCAGCCAAGAAATGAGTGAAGTCAGATGAAAGATGATCAACTGGTCTGATGAGATGAAGAGTTTACCTATTTCAAATGCTTAACTTAAAAAGACCAGTTTTATAGAAAATTCTTTCCTTAAAAAAAAAAGAAAGACAGAAAAAGAAAAGAAAAACATGCCACAGCCAATAATTTGTGAAAAACTGTGGAGACTGGCACTTCCAAATGCTTGGCAGGTTATTAAGCCAATTTTTATTTAGTCCACTATAACTGTTGGAGGGTCTGTGATTCCCAACTGTTTCACATCAGAGAATGAAAACAACTATAGCCCAGCCAAGACCACATTGGTGACTGCCAGCCCTTTATGTGCCAAACATGAAAGCAACAAGTCCAGATGCTTTGATCCTTGCATTTTTGGAGTTAGCCCAGATTTTTTTTTTTAAACTCATGTTAGGACAACATACATTATAACTGGAAATCAATCAATAGCACTGTGACCTTCAAACGCAGTAAATGTTTGGAGTTAGTTTCTGAGCATGTAATCTAAATTGGGGATTGGAAGTTGGAACGGATCCTAACCCAACAGAAAAATGTATAGTTTTAAAATCTGGAGTCTCAAGGAAGCAACAAATGAAAGTTTAATTATCTAGAAAAATAAAATCAGGCATGTGTGACCCATTCGGATGTCAAAGGCTGCAAACGCCCAAGCAATGGAGCAATACCATCGAATCATCCCTCCTGCCGGAAAATTAAAAGGATAAATGGAATTATAGGAGGAAAAGATATAGGGAGCAGATTTTGAATTTCCTCTCCCACTCTGGGCTGAAGATAATGAGCTGATTTAAGAGGTGAAACACTTAGTGCCTGGGACAGTGCCATGTATAAAGGCAGCACCTTCTGCCAGTTAGTTTATGGAATTCCACTGGCATCAGTCTTGGGCAAAGTTGTTTGTCTTCATTCCCTACTGACAGTTTGCTGGGAAGGTAGCAAAGGCAGGAGGTCAGGGATAAACAAACAACAAGCCTGATTTAAAGGGCAAGTGAAAATCTCAGTTCCAGACTCCTGATAAGTTTGAAGCTAGTGGGCATCCTTTCACTGACTTCTTTCCATTGATTTCAGCCGACTTAGGATCAGGCCGTAAGTCATTGCCCGGTGCAATACATTGTATGTATGGTGTACATTGTAACAAAAAGAAAGGGACACATTTATTTTTAATGTATCTCCATTGTAGTCAGTGGAGTTACATCAGGCTATTATCTGGCTTTACACATCTAGG
Source organism: Trachemys scripta elegans (assembly GCF_013100865.1). Taxonomy (NCBI): domain Eukaryota; kingdom Metazoa; phylum Chordata; order Testudines; family Emydidae; genus Trachemys; species Trachemys scripta. Next base: position 87,265,233 of record NC_048306.1, read on the forward strand.
GTGAGATGCTGATCTCATTAAGTTTTATCCTGGTGCAAGTCCAGTGAAACAACACCTGATTTCACTGATTTAAATTAGATCAAGATCAGACGCCCCCCCCAGGGGCGTAGCAGCCCCAAAAGGTAATTAAAAGAATGCCATGTCAGTTTATTTTGACAATATGATATAATTGTATTGTCACCGAATACCAGTCTAGACAAAGTCTTGTTAAAAGCTTTAAAACCCCCAGACTAGTTTTACATATTAGTAATTACGAATAGTTGTTGGCACATAATGGAATGTGCTAACACAAAAGCACTCTTACAATAACACTGCTAAAGTTACAAAATCCTATCACAGGGATTTAAAAAATAAAACCCAACCTCCTCTCCAGCTAGAAAGGAACATTATTATTAGCAAAAATGTGAGCTTTATGTTGGCATATGAGGCAGAGTGATGCATGAGAGTTTCAGATGGACAAAAGCTTTCCACCTTAGACACCAAGATACACTAAGGTGGTTTGGGCCAGTTAGTCTTGTGCTGCATGTGCTGTGGCAGGATCTGTGTATGTGTCTGTGACTTGCCATAAAGTTACTATTCGTTGGTTGTGCCAATAGTAAGTGTAGATTTTTATGTTTACAACACCTATAGTGCAACACCAGCCCTATTTAGATGTGATTTATTGTTACACTGAAGGTTCAGGGCCCCTTTGGGGAAGGCAATGTACAAACAGCTAACAAAGGAGACCATCCCCACACCAGAGAGTTTACAGCCTATATGTCTGACATAAAACAGGTGGATGAAACACACAAACAGAGGTTGAGGGTACAATATGAGGTAAAAATAAAATGTTTGGTGAATGGTTATATAAATACCACAGAACAAGCACGAAACACGTTTTCTCCTCATCTTCTACCCTTCCCCTCTGTTTGCACATTTCATCCTGTAGTGGGTCAATGTGGCTCCCCGTCGCCCTGGATGGGGAAAAGCCCATCCAGAAGCTGCAGTGGGCGGAGCCAGGGAGCTCTGTGCCCGCCCCTCAGGGGGTCAGGCGGCGACCCGGAAGCATAAAGGCTGGCCCTCAGAACTCAGTCAGGCCCCGGCCGCTGAAGAGACCAGACGTTTCCAGCCTAGCTCGGGGCTGGGAAACCCACACGGCCCAGGGCAGCCGCCGGGCCTGCCCTGCGCCCACTACCCAGAGAAGCCGCCGGGCCTGCCCTGTGCCCGCTACCCGGAGGAGTTGCCAGACTTGCCGAACGACGCCTGGCCTGATGAACCCATGGTCCAGGATCCCCGCGAGGCTGACTCCAGCCTAGAGGGGGAGTGTGGAAGTAGCCCGGGGGCAGCCGACCCTAGTCTGGCTGCAGCATTGCCAGAGCCTATGTCAGTGTGTTGCGGCCAGGATCCCCACTACTAAGCAGCGGGCCTTCTGCCGCTGCTAGGGCCCCGGGCTGGGACGCAGTGGAGTGGGAGGGCTTGCGTCCCCCCGCCACCCAACTCGTGGGTGGCAGTCTCCCCCTCTCCCAGGCCTGTTGAGGCTTAGGTTATACTGTTGCTCAGCCCTGACTGAGGGCCTGAGCGCCTGCCCCAGCGTTTGTTGCCCCACCCTGACCTAGGCTTAAATACTTTATACTGTTGCTCAGCCATGACTGCGGGCCTGAGCGCCTGCTCCAGCGTTTGTTGCCCCGCCCTGACCTATGGCCTGGGCCTAACTACTGTATACTGTTGCTCAGCCCTGACTGAGGGTCTGAGCCCTGACATAACGTTGGTGTCTGCCCGAAGCTAGGGCCGGGCTTATCGTGTCTCTCAGGACAGCAAGGACCGCCGGGGAACCCTGCCGCTGGACGGAGTGCCCAGCCCCGGTGGGTAGTGAGTCGGTGTGGCTCCCCGCATTGCCCCGGAGAGGGTCGAGCCCCGGCAAACTCTTGTACACATCCACTTGTTGCATGTCAGGCATATAGGTTGCAATACTGGCTTGTAGAGTGTAACTTCTGGAATCAATGTGAAATCTTATTATAATTCCACTGGCTGCTGACAATTCTTTATCAGCCCACAGTCTTCTGGGGATGCAGAGAAGGAAGCAGGATTTGCCTCACAAACTAAAAGCAAAACACTTACAGTGGTTCATGCACCAAGAAAATATTTTAGACATATGTTGGAGCAAAAAGAGAAACAGAAATTTAACAGAGAGAATGAGGAAGGAAGCCATTAGCAGAAAAGGGGACCCCAACCACAACCAGAAAGGCCACACATCAGCCAGAAGATTGATATCGCCATGCAAATAGTGCATACTGTGGTGCAGGTGCAAGGAGAGAGACTCACATGAAGCTGCACAGAAATAGAAACAAAATAAGTAATTGCAAAGTACAGCTCAAGTGCAGATTAGGGCCTAGTAGGCGCATCTCCATTCAGCTGAGCAGTATTGCATCCAGACCAGAGCTCGAACCTAGGTATTTAAACCTCAAAACCTTCATGACCTCAGAGTTCATAAGAGATGGAACATCTTACTCAAACTTTCCGAAGATATTTTGTTTTGGTATTGCTATGAGCATCTTGCAGTTGTTATCTGTCCTCCAGTGCATGAATCAAAGTAGTTTATCTCAGAGACTAAATAGAGCCTAATCTATTAGGCTGGGGGAAAGATGAACTAATCAAGAAGCAGAAGTTGTTTAAATTTACTTCTAAGGTGCCTGCTTTTTCTGGGGCTGTGAATCACGTTGAAAGGCAACCCAACTTATTATCAGTCACTACACTATCCAGAGTGATGGGCGTAGAGAAGGAATACCAATGTCCAACAAAAAGAGAATTCCTTCAGTGGACCAAATCTTGAGAAGTGCAGAATACATAGACTGAAATCAATGGGACATGCAGATACTCCAAAACCTTCAGGATCTATCCAAAAAGGGCCCCATCCTGCCAGGTGCTGAGCCACTTCCTGAAAGATGCCAAGCTCCTACAATTCCTATTGACTTTGCCTTACAAGGCTGGGCTGTGAGTTTGTAAGAACTACAATCTCTTTCTGGGTCCCATACAGCGTGTCACATTATTGGCTCTTAACAAATATTCCTAGCAAATACAAATAAATCATTATATCATATATATTTTTAAAGTGCCCATCCCTATAGTTTTGTCAGTCCTTAATCATGAAGGTCGGCATCAGACATTAGAAGCACTGCTAGTATTCCTGCAGAAGCCGTGGCATCCATTTGAAAGATGCACCGTGCCCCAACTACAGTTCAGCTCGGCTGGGTGCCATGTTAATTACCATTCATCAGTGCCGCTACCTGCTGAGGGCAGCAGTTTAGAAACAGTGGGCTATCAATAAACCAAAATATTCCTCTATTGCCAGAAACCTTAACACAATGGAAGGCTATTACTGGTAATTAAGTGAACAATTGGCCAGCACTGAAATGGTAGGGTAGGTCAGTAAGTCTTCTCTGGAACCATACATGGGTCCTGGGCATCCCCCGCTGTATGGGAAATACCTGCTCCACACCCACGCTGTATTCAGCACTCACTGATGTAATTGGTTATAATACAATGCAACTTTATTTGTACAGTGTCTCCTATACAAAGTATGTTCCTAAGCCCTTTTCCAAGCTTAATAGAGTAATTATGGTGAGTGATGGGGGTAAAGGGTAGATAGACTTAATATTTGGACGTGCTAAATATCACATTGTTTTCCCCTACTGGAAAATATGGTGCTTGGGCTGATCACTTCTAATGCTGAAGTCCCTGCACAAGCACCTCTAGGAGTGCATGGGGACGGATCATCAAGTTTAATGCTGCACTCCCACCCCACCTGCAGGGCACAGAAAGGAGGAGTGGAGGCAGGTCTGAGCTGCTCCAGCAATGAAGGGGAGGTCCCACAGTTGCTGCAGGATAATCTTCCTTGCACCACAGCTAGCAGAGGCCAGGGGACACCTGTCTGCCCCCATTTCTGCTGCTGCCATGGCTACAATTAGAGAAGTTTCCCTGGGGTGCTTGGGATGGGGAGTTATGGTAGCTAGGTCAAAGGGGATATTGGGACAGGGCCAGGGCAGAAAGATTGGACAGCAAACCTATGGAATTAATGAATTATGGACAAGATAAAAATATGGAACTGATGGTTTTATTTGTGGAGGAAATATGGGACAGATGGGGGGTTTTTGGAGTGGTGAGGAATACAGAATTGATGGAGTTAGCTGGAAAAGAGTATGGAATTGAGGGATTTATTTGGAGTGGGGAAGAGCATGGAATTGGCATCTTTTATGAGGAACAGAAGCATATTGTTAGAGTCAGAGAATGACATATGTACATCAGAATAAGGCAGAAAAACTCAGCAAGTACAAAATCTTGGCAGCACATCACTAACTAAACAGTGCGTTTTATTATCTGAAAGAGAAAATAACACAGAACCAGACCATTTGTCTGTCTGAGCTGATGACTCTCTCATTTCATTTCCCCATGTTAACAATGTTACAGACATCTATGGGATACTCCACAAAGGCTGAATCAGGGAAATCTGCAGGAGTGTTCAGTGGGAGGTCAGGAATTTTTAAGAGGTATCATTAAAGAGTGGTGTGGTTTGGGTCATGTTTCTTGTTAGACATCTTGTCAGGACATTGTCGAATCATAGATCATAATCTTTTTATATATTCTACGTGCTTATTAAACTCAAACTTTATCCATCAAACTGAATTAAATAGAAATTTATCAGACAAATTCAGGGGCTAAAAAACTATCAAATTTCTCCAAATTAAGAGAAATAAATTTTATTCTGGCCAGCCTTGTTAAGATAGTAGCCACCATATATGGCAATTTAATTACTACTTATTTGCCAATTGCCTGAAATGAAATTGTAGCCTTTTTGATCTAGTTAAACACCTACATTAAATGTCAAAGCTTCCTTGTGAACTAACCTGTATCAAATGGAACTCTTTGCCAGAGGATGTTGTGAAGGCCAAGATATAACAGGGTTCAAAGAAGAATTAGATAAATTCATGAAGGATAGATCCATCAATGGTTATTAGCCAGGATGGGGAGGGATGGTGTCCCTATTCTCTGTTTGCCAGAAGCTGGGAATGGGCGACAGGGGATGGATCACTTGATGATTACCTGTTCTGTTCATTCCTTCTGGGGCACCTGGCATTGGCCATTGTTGGAAGACAGGATTCTGGGATAGCTGGACCTTTGGTCTGATGCAGTATGGTTGTTCTTACATTCTTAAGCTGGACAGTGTTGTCAAGTGACTGTAGCGCTGGGCTGAAATTCCAGAGACCTGGGTTCTAGTCCTGATGCTGTGTGACTTGGGCAAGACAATGTGCCTCAATTTCCCCCTCTGTAAAATGAGGATAATGATATTTACTCCTTTGGACAGCACTTTGAGATCTACTGATGAAAAGCACTAGATGAGAGCTAGGTGTTTATTATTGCTAGTAGCAGCAGCAGTAGCTGAAAAGCATAATTTAGTGTGAAATCTTGTCTAGCAGAAGCAACACAATATATTGTAATCCAAATTACATTTTAAAAATGTTGCCAGTGTAGATCTCTCCTCAATGATTTTGTTGATTTTAATTAGAAAAGACCAGTTTCTAAAGATGCCACAAACAATTTGTTTACTGTCTTCTAGATGCATCCTATAGACAGCAGTACCTGGGTGCCCAGATCATAGAACTAACAGTAATTTAACCTGATCATTTGTAGGATCAAATTGGGGACCTGGTAATTAATTCAGACAACTGTGGGATTAACTGCTTTATGCATCCAGTACGTGCCCATCCTCAACTAATAAAAAGGTTATATTTACCTATACAAACAAGCAGCTCATTCTTACAGCCAAAGAGTACTATTATTTTAAAGTATGGAAAAACAAAAAACTGAGAGAGAACAAAAGTTACATTTCCAATGAGAGAGCATGGCCTGCATGTCCCCCACATACGGACTGAAACAAATCTGAAAACAAAATGGCTGCATATAATCAGAGTTGTTAGAAATTTAAAGAAATAATGCATATATATGAAAAACCTGCAGCGTCTTAGCAATATCTGAGCCCTCAAAACTCAATATGAAACACAAAGCAAAACCATACCAACCACCCTGTGAAAGATGGGTAGCCATAATGTAAATGTGATTAAAGTACTTCAATTTTAGACACTATTACACTTAATACATGTTGGTTTGAGTTTAACTGGTGAACATTAATTGGTGTCTGATCAGATCTGAAGATGCACAAAGCCTAATTCAGGAAAATCTGATTGTATTCTGGGGAATTTTTCCTCCACCTTCAAGACTGCTTTTCACATAAGCCGTAATGGGTGCTTATATCCACCAGTATTTTTGCAAAGGCTGTTATTGCCGGATTGAATTCTAATGGTTAGCAATACACTGACAGGGACTATACAGGAGAAGCAGCATGAATAGAGCACTGGACAAGGATTGCAGAGACCAGGATTTTCTTCCCTGCTCTTCCTCTGACCATGGGCAAGTCACTTAACCTCTTTTTGTCTCTGTCCTGCCCCTGCTTTTGTCTGTCTTGTCTATTCGATTGAAAACTCTACAGGAGTGCCTCTTAGAATGTGTTTGTACAGCACTTAGCAGCAGCCAGGAGTCCTGATCTCAGTTTGGGGCCTCTATTGGTACATCTACACTGCAATACAAGACCTGTGGCATGGCTGCAGCTGGCCAAACAGGGTTTGGGCTGCGAGGCTATCAAACTGCAGTGTAGACCTTCTGGCTCAGGCTGGAGCCCAGGCTCTGGAACCCTGCGAGGGTGCTTGGATCTTGACTTTTGGCTTAGCCCCATTACTGACAGAATCTGTTGCTTCCAATGTAGCTATCCCCATATAGGTACACTTCATAGGCCCATACTCTCCAAAGGTGACATTTGGATCTTAGTTCAGTTTCTGAAACACGCTACTGCTTAATGAATCTGTGGGTGTTTGGCCTATCTAAAACTATGCCGCTGGATTACTTCACCCACAAGCTCATGGGACACAACAGCAAAACACAATGGTTTAGGACAAAAAAGTCAAGAATTCCATATCCATGTAAAGCTGTATGGGGGGAGAGGGATGGATATAAGTAGACTATTTCCTTAACAGTAATCTGGCCAACGTATTAGGGTTTCTCTGGGTTTTTTTTGTTTCTTTGTTTTGAAAGTGTGCCATGGAATCTCCAATGAAGACAAATGCTTAGGACCTTAGTTTTAAATCTTAAGTCTGTATTTCCAGGAATATGCCATGCTGGAGCTTTGGTTCAATACTAATCCAGAGGGAGGATCCCTATAGTTGACTGCCAACACTGACACCAATACCCAGCTCACCTACGTCCATTAGCACTGCACAGATTTATCCCAGTGTTGCTAAGCTTCTGAAAGCTAATGGAATCACAGCACAAGGTAGCGCAGCTGCTGCTTTGTGGGATTCCTATCTTTGTTGGTGTTTATTGAAAATGATACATCCCATCTGTTCCTGGATGCTCATTTCATGTTTTTCATCTTGTTGTTTGGAATCAGACTCCCTGGTTCCAAAATGGCTTCTTTTGGTCCATGTGGAGTTAATAAGCAACTCTGATGTGTGAGTGTATACGTAAGGACCAAGATGTCTTGTTTCATAAAAGTCTGTCAGTGATTTATTCCCTCTTCTGCTGAGTTCCTTCCGGTTCATTTCTCCTAGCACTTTTAAAGGGAGGGATGTTGTTTACATTAAGGATGTTTCTTGTGTTTACAGATAGGGAGGCATTTGTAAATGATTCTGAAGAGTTGTTGTTTCTGAGGAGTCTCTCTAAACTTTGATGAAAGAGTCTCTCCCGTGTTAGTGGTTTGTATTCATTGCTTGTTTTAATTTATTTTGCACATCTTCAAAACATGACAGTGGTATTGGCCAGTTCCTGCTGGTGGGATTCCATTACTATCTCTGCAGTTTTCTGAAGGATAAGCAGCCAGGACTTTATACGAGCATCCTTTAGGGTGGTATGTTTGTGTCTGTGCATTTTTATTCTCATCTCCTCGTGTATAATTGAGTAGGACATGCAATCATGTGGTTTTATTTCAGAAAGCCATCTCTTTCCCCCCTCCCCCAAGTACTGGTGCCGAGTTTTAGTCTCGACAGCCTCATCAGTATTAATGGTGTCTTAGAACGATGCTGCTTTTTTGTTTCAGAACAGAGCAGAGACCTGCTTTACAAAAGAACTTGTGTATGTCACCTTTTAGTGCTATTCCCCTACTTTTGGGAACTTCAGGATAATTAAAAATACACGTATCTTCTTAAACAATCTTCCAGATGCAGTGTTGTCCTATTCAATAATGCACAGATCAAACGGATAGTTCCTCATGGAAGTATAATCATTCAGTGTGTTTGTATGTGTACCCCTCTGTTCCTGCTCCATAGATAAGATGACTCAGGTATAATTGTCAGCTAGAGGGTTTAGTCCCAAGGCTCAAACTGCAGACGCTCCAGCTTTTAGCTGTGGAAGTCCCAGGTTCAATCCCTGGTGATAACCAAAATGGCAGTCTTTACAACAGGAGCACAAAACTAAGGTTTTCATGTAGTGAAATTTCCCAACATTACAGCACTTGCTGTGAAAATGGAAACATTTTGCAAACAAGCCATAAACACATGCAGAGGGGGGGTGCACTTACGAAAGACCCGGCCTTCAAAGTTTTTTAGGCCTAGGATTAAACATGAGTGAAAGGGACCAGAATCCAGCCTTTTAGTGCATTTATTTTAAGATTAAGCAGGGGAGGAACAGGGAAAACACCAATCAAACAAGAATGAACAGAATTAAAGCCTCTATCTGTGAGCACAGTATGCACTTCTTCTGACTGTCTGCATAGATCTCTGAGAACAAAATGGCTGCTCAACTCTGCAAACAGAGGGAGTGCTTAGAAAACCAAGGCATCATAGGTTTAAAACTATATCTAGTTCCCTTTTCCTTGTTTTCTTTCTCTCTCTCAAACTGAACCTGCTTCTGGCTGCTTTTTAATTCAACAGGAGCTTTTTTAGGCAAGTGAAGGAATTCATAATGAAGGGGTGCTCATAACAGTCGCTGTGCCAATGAAGGGGCAGAGCTGGGGGCCTGTTGACAAGGCTCCAACCCTGATTTAATTCTGCAAGGCAGAGGAGTTGGAGACACCTAAGTCTTCACTACCCACCGGATTGGCAGGCAGCGATCTAGCCAGCGGGGATCGATTTATCACATCTAGTCTAGATGCAATAAATCGACCCCCGAGCGCTCTCCTGTCAACTCCTGTACTACGGTGCCACGAGAGGCACAGGCAAAGTCGATGGGGGAGCAGCAGCAGTCAACTCAGTGCGGTGAAGACACCACGGTAAATCGATCTAAGTACGTCGACTTCAGCTACGTTATTCACATAGCTGAAGTTGCGTAACTTAGATCAATATCCCCTCCCCCCCCCCCAGTGTAGACCAGAGCTAAGATGTTTATTACTTACTTATTTCTTTAGTGGATGATTCTGATTTGATGGCCTTGTCTGATTACTACTTCTTTCATCTTTTTCTTTCCCTCCCACTCCCCCATTTATAATCAGCCCACGCAAACACTGGGCGTCACACCACAAAAGTGTGGATACAGGACTGAATTTGACATTGTCTCTCCTTCAGTTCTTCCCTAATACTTTTCACTAATGGTCATGAAGTGGTTTGGAAAATCTTCCAATATATACTTGAAGGCTCAGTAGTCAGAAACCTGGTACCAGTAAGAAGAATGCCCAAAGTGAAGTGCTCAGTCTGAATCAGAATGAAATTCAAGGTTTAACACCATGTATTGGATAAATAAAATTCCTAGTACAGTACTATTGGGAGCAGAGGTTCCTGAACGGAAGAGCAGTGCTCAGAACTAAGTAAGCCATTCTAATCAGTTTCTTTGATGAACTAACAAGACTTCAAAACACAGCTAATGGGTTTTGGAAAATCTGACCCATATGCCTGTATTTTCCATATCTTCTGAGATAGGTTTGAAGAGTAGCTGCAAGTCAAGTGTTTAGCTTCTGTGGAGAGTTTCTACATTTAATATGGATGGGATGTAAAATTGAGGTCCTAACCCCCTGTTTTCATTTTGGATTCAATGGCATTTTTCATGATGCCCCAGTGCCCTGGGAAAATTGTTGTCAATTATACTTGGCCAAATCCTGACTTTCTTTAATCCATCCTTACCCAAGCAAAATTCCCATGGAAGAAATTGAGTTCTATGGAAATTTTATCTGAGTAAGGGCTATTGGATTAGACTTAAAAGATGGAACCTCATATGCAGAACTTTACATTTGAAGGCTTCTGAATTACTTGTCAGCGGTGTAAAAGAAATAAAATAATTAAATATGGTTCTAAAATCTTGCCACTCATGAAAACTCACCAATTCTCACTTTGCAAGTAGATGAATGGCTAATGGAGTGACTATTACTTTCTCTTAATGTTGGAAGATTACAAAATGGCTTCTGCTTAAAGCAAAATTTTGAATCCTACCCAATCTCTACATATAAAGTCAGAGTCACTTGAAATTTGGTATAAAATATATTAATATAAAACCAGTCTTCAAACTAATCTGACTCTGTATGTGGATCCCTATATATGTATGTATATATGTATATTCATTAATTAAATCCTAGCTAAAACTGTCTCTGTTCCACTTGCATATACAGCTTCCGAGCAGAGGTCCAAAATCTATGGATCTGCTATTAAATCTGCAATTATTTTTTCGCTTATGTCACCAATTTTTGCCTAGCAAAATAATATCTTTGAAAGAAATATTTTTGTTATCAGATTTGTTGTATAAAAGAAGGAACAAAAGGGCAGTGTTACTATATACAAGTGCATGATCAGAGGGTTGAGGCAGAAGTGTTATACTCTGAGAGGTCCACTAGGAGCTTGTATAAAGTTTTTATACCTTTGTGGCTATGTGAGTATTCTCTCCATCCTGGAAACTTCTAATGTCCCCATTCCCAACACAGTATGCAGGTGTGATTGCTGCTATAATGCAGTCTTATACAATGATTCGGCTGTGTAACAGTCTTGGGTTTTTTCCATGAGAAACATTTAAAAAAAATAGATCAAAGAAAACCTCTACTAAATGTTTTATCTTTTCACAAAAACATGACTCTTGCATTGCTATGTGCACTAGCACATGGTGGTACATATCTGTAAACTGTGGTACATCAATCAGAGTGCTCCTATGGGCACTTCATCCTAAAAAACTAAAATGAGTGCTCTAATATACATGGTCAGGTATGAAAATTAGCCCAGTATGTCAAACTCTCAAGGACTAGGTTATCATTCATCATTATGAACCAGCTGATGTTACCTAAGAATGTTAGAGTATCAGCGGATCATTCCTTTCTTCTCATTTTCCAGGTATCTTTTGCCCCAGTGTTATGCTGTAATTGGTTTGTGTAACATACCATGTTGCTACATGGTATAATTTTGTGGGGGATGTTTGTTTCTGGTGTGGTGATTGGTTTGGGTAGGACATTTCTGCTGACTGAAATGCAAAGAAGGTAACTTGAGAAAGAAGCTTACATTTCTGTAGCACTTTGCAGCAGATGTCTCCTATTTACCGCTTTATTTTATTGCTTAATGACTGGATCTCAAGTCATTGAACAATTTGACAGATATTTATTTGTAAAACATGATTCATTTAGTCAGACACTTGTGGAATAGTTCTTATGCCAGTTCTATAGATTTTGGTAGAACTTTCTAAAGATGCAAACATTCAAGTAAATTGCTTTTGTCAATAGCACATCCACTTTTTAACGGTCTTTATTGTGCACAAATATTTGAGTTGACAAAAAAGTGCTGGTGAGGGACTTCAGGGACTTCTGGATTTTAATCAGCCACAAGCACTGGCAGGGTTCAGAAGTAATTTCCTAACTATGAATCACCTGCAGACAGTGAATCACATACTGGAGAAGATTGCCAAATAAAACAAGCCATCATGTATAGCTTGCATTGACCGGATTATGGAGTGGCCTTTGAAAGAGAAGCAGCCACAAAAGCAGTGAAATAAAGAGAGAGAAAAGAATTTAAGAATCGAAGAGTAGTGAGTAGTGAATGTTTAAGCTTGACAAAGAAGATAAAAAAATCACAATGTCAGGCAAGGAGACAAATCTTACTTGAAAACATTTCACTACTTGCTTGGACAAGCTCTTCCTGTACCACCATGGAGAAGAGGACAACTTCAGGATAAACTTTATGCACATGTGTCAGCTCAGATTTCTAGGTGATATGATTGTTCTTTCTGAAATGCCCAATAACCCTGAAACAATGACTAGAGAACTGAAATAATATTTATTGCACATAAGAAGAATGGTGAGAGAATCTTTAGAAGGCTAAGCAGTCTCATAGGATCTGATTCAGCATTCAGTGATGTAAATGAGAGTCTTTCTATTGACTTCAATGGACTCTGGATCAGGTTAATAAAGAGCAAGCTCCTTTGGCTTAAAAAAAAAAAAAAGGTCTTAGGTACACTCGTATTTCCACCCTTATGTGCAGCCATAAAACTGGCACTCACAAAGAAGCAAGATATATGCTTAAGATTCCTCACAGAGACTAGTGAAGAAATGAATGTTTAAGAAAGTAAATGAAAGATAACTCTGAGACAGTGGACAATTGTAAGGGCTATGGTTAGGTCATATTCCAAGAAGATGAAATAGAAGATAGAATACAATTTACTTGTTGATATTTTCCTTCATAATGAAATATCCCAATGTGCTTTCCCAAGTAGTGAGAAAAGTGTTAGTAGAGCAGTGACACTACTAGCAGACAAAGCTTCCATTAACAATATTCCTGTTTCCCTCTGTTATGTCAGTATTCAGTAAACCCTTAGAATTGTACATTGTAGGAGAGCATTGGATTTGACTGCAGCACAAAATATTTGAGTGCAATGAATCAAGATAACCTTTCCACATGTTCATCTGTAAAGTATATTTTCTTTTTTCTTTATGTAGCATAATTGTAAATAAAGGCAAAGCAAGTTTCAGAGAAGCTATTGTAATTGTAAATGACCACAGACATCATGTATGTGCTGGAGAAAATCATTCCAAAGGTTAATGAGAAGAAGGATGGATGGCTTTAAGCCTATGGGTCTCCTATATAACAAACAATTAGAATGACTATGTGGTACTTCATGATAAGGTGAAAAAGAAGTTGTTAACCATGTGAGGCCCATTATGCATTAATTGAATGTAGATCTAGACTGCTGTTATGTTTTCATCCAGATGAGCCCCTGGAAAAGAGCATAAAGAGGATAGAAAATGAGGACAAGACACTGAAACAGCACAAGAGTTGGGAGATAGGGGAACTGAATGGCTCCGAGTATTGGCAATGGAACCAAGAGCTTTCCACCTAGACGTCAAATCCATTGCAGGTGGATAGTGACTGAAAGTTGCTACCTCTGAAGGCTGGTTAGTGGCTTATGTCAAGTGATCTCCTCCCAGTTCCTGGAGGATAGGTGTTCACATGAAAAATCACTGTCATAAATTTGCACCCTGTTTGGTAGACAGAGAAAGCAATGCATGAACATCATGGGCTTCTCTTATAGATGCCCCGGCCCCATAAAATTTGACTATTCCTGGAACATGAATACACACAGTGGGGGAGCAAATAAAGCTGAAGCAAAATCATCTTAAAATTGCAGCAAATACTGTCAGGAAAGTGTTGGCTGTGTTTGTACAGCTCATAGACTCATAGACTTTAAGGTCAGAAGGGACCATTATGATCGTCTAGTCTGACCCCCCGCATGATGCAGGCCACAAAAGCTGACCCACCCCCTTTCCCTTGTCTCAGCTGTTGAAGTCCCCAAATCCTGTGATTTAAAGACTTCAAGTTGCAGAGTATCCCCCAGCTAGCGACCCCCGCCCCATGCTGCGGAGGAAGGCGAAAAACCTCCAGGGCCTCTGCCAATCTACCCTGGAGGAAAATTCCTTCCCGACCCCAAATATGGCGATCAGTAGAACCCCGAGCATGTAGGCAAGATTCTCCAGCCAGACCCTCATTGACCATTGATACTATTTACCAGCGATGGCACGCTGTTGATTTGACTAAAATCACGTTATCCCATCAAACCATTCCCTCCATAAACTTATCTAGCTTAATCTTAAAGCCAGAGAGGTCTTTCGCCCCCACTGTTTCCCTCGGAAGGCTGTTCCAATATTTCACACCTCTTGCACCCTCATTTCCCTATCCCCTCTTCCTATGATGGGAGTGGGTTGCCTCTTTTCTTAATATATTCAATTTCAGGGACAGAACACTCCTTTCCCATGTCCTAGTTGGTTGGAATACACCCTAGTGCCATGGTAATATATGCAGGCAGTGGTGTTTTAACTCTGGCCTATTTCTGGCTGTATGAAAGGTGATTAGGTAAAACCTAAATTTGCTATCCAATACCAGAAAAACAAGGAACTAATTAGCTACGGAGCTCAGCCTGTGTTCTCAGCTGTGAAGAGTTCTGAATCTAAGTTAGAAATTCTCTTATTTGGGAGTTTATAATTACACAATGTTATTTCCAATTGGCAACTGGCCCGTCTAGTTAATTTGTCTTTAAAAATATACATTTTTTTAACCTGTAAAGAGAAAATCTGAGCAGTTCCTCTGAATAGCCACAAGAGAGCACTAAGCAATTAAAGCTAGGGAGATGACTCTCATTCTCCTCTCATTTCTGAAGTAGACTTTTTGGTAAAGAAAAATGAAACACTGACAGGCTTAAGAGAAAAGACACCAGTTCTGTTACAGGAATTCTTTCTTATATAATGATCTTTAAATAAATTCACTTTAGGAATATAACCCATGACTGATTAATCCCAAAATTGTCTTTCCTAAATTACAAAGAGTCTGATTTTTCCAGGAATCTTTGTTATTTATGCCTATGTTTATTTTTTCAACATTATTTTCTGAGGGGATGAATGGATGGATGCATAAATGGATGGATTAACTATACAAATATTGACTGTCTGAGAGGCTAATAGCTGTAAAATATTGCCCCAGTTGATGGAGAAGGGGAGGGAGACTTAATTAATGAGTGTGTGATGTTATTGCTTACAGGTAAAGGCTGTTTAATGACGACTGGCAGAGTAGAAGACTATTTCCTTACCTATTCTGTCTATTGCCTTGTGCATATGTAAATTTCCTCTGGCTGATGTTGAATAAGATCCATGCATTATGTGATCGAAGGACCTTCTCACCATATATAATTTAAATGAAAGCTGTTCCAGTTTAATTTTTTTTCTCACACTTTAAATACATTTATAAGACCTATTAAAAGTGCTACTTTCAGAGCTTGATTTAAGCCAACAAAAGAATGGGCATTCAGAATGGATGCTGATACATCATCTTTGATTCACATTGCTATCAGGACATATTTCAGGGATCTCAAAATAATATCTGCAGCACATTGAGAAAAGCAGCAGGAGTTAAGGATGGAGAGTTGGCTCTAGCCTTGAGTGTCTTTGCTTTCAGTGATTTAAGTCATATTCTAATTGTAGACGTTGACCTGCGCTAGCAAAAGGAAATGCAGTTTTATGCTGTGCATAAATAGCAGGTTATGGGATCCACTGTGGAAAGATCATTTACGTACAGACTTGATGTTTCAGCCAGGCTTTTCTAAATCTGTCAGATAGTATTAACAGACAGTCTATTCATAAACTTCAGGTCACATACAGAACACCCAAATCCAAAGGCATATGTTTACTTGTGTAATCTGTGGACTGCATATTTTACCAATCATGTAAAAACAAAAATCAAGCTGCAGTTCTTTTTTACATTGGATGATAGCAGGGTAAAGAAAACATGTCCATTTGTGGGATGGACAGAGGGGCGTGCATGCACACACACCAAAACCAACATTTTCAATGAAAACCAGGCCCAATGTATTGACTTCAGCGAGTTATTCTTGATTCACATCTGTATAAAGGAGACCTTCTGACTCCCGTGAAATGAGTTTGGAGGCCTCCATCCGGATCTAGGTGGGTGGGTGTCCACACTCCAAATACTGTTATTACAACTGGCATTGTTGGAACCCTAGCATCCTTCTTAGCAGTTTCAGTTAAGACGCTGAAGACTGAAGGAGCTGGACCTGCTCTCTCTCAGCTATGAAATCCCTCTAATCAAAGCGTAGGCATCTTGGTGGTACAGCATGGGGAAGTGTGCACAGTCGCTTCCTGTGCATTGCCTGTTCTTCAAACAGAGGACTTGAGGTTGAGATTTTCAAAGGGGAGAGGGGAGGCTGTATGTGCCCAAGTTGCAGTGACTTTCAGTGGCAGATGGGTGCCTAACTCCTTGAGGATGCTTTGAAAGTCCCAGCCCACTCCCCAGTGCTGCCAATCTGGAATCTTTCAAGAGCAAATAAAAGACACTTAAAAACAACAAACAAATTAAACCGTGATATAGCCCCATGTGCTTTTGTACATTCAGCGCCCCGTGACTGAGACACTCTGGCTCCACTAGTTCAAGCAATTTCCTTTTATTTTACTTAAAAAAAAATTGCTTTTGCTTTTACTAAAATCAAGGCAAGCTTGCACATGCTGTCAGAGAAATGAACATGGTGTTATGGCAGCAGTCACATTAAGACTGAGCACCTCTAATACCTAAGACTATTTTAAATACACCTTTTCGGTGCTGAGTCTGCCACAGGCATGGGTGTGTGTGGATTGCAATGGTTTAGCTTGCTGCTACCCACTTGGATAGGTGAGGAATGGTACTTGAAGGATTTTTTGGACCAAGTTAAATAAATAGAAGTAACTAAATAAAATTAGGTCAGTGCAAAACAGGAGCTGTATTTTTATCTGTATAAGCTTTCACTGCATAAGGGACAGGACACTACATGCCTTCAGAACATAAGAATGGCCATGCTGGGTCAGATCAATGGTCCATCTAGTCCATTATCTTGTCTCCGACGGTAGCTGGTACCAGATGCTTCAGATGGAGTGAACGGAACAGGACAATATATCAAGTGACCCATCCCCTGTCAACCAGTCCCAGCTCCTACAAGTCAGAGATTTTGGGGATACTCAGAACATGGTGTTGCAGGCCTGACCATCTTGGCTAATAGCCATTGATGGACCTATCCTCCATGAACTTATTAAATTCATTTTGAACCCAGTTATGCTATTGGCCTTTACAACATCCCCTGACAATGTGTTCCCCAGGTTGACTTTACATTGTGTGAAGAAGCACTTCCTTATATTTGTTTAATATCTGCTGTCTTTTAATTTCATTGGATGATCCCTAGCTCATGTGTTACATGAAGGGGGTAAATAACACTTTTTCTCCATACTATTCATGATTTTATATAACTCTGTCATTTCCCCCTCTAGTTGTCCCTTTTCCAGGCTTTTTACAATCCCAGTATTTTTAATTTTTCCTCATATAGAAGATGTTCAATGTCCCTAAGCATTTTGTTGTCCTCTATACTTTACATTAGTGCCTTGATTGCTGTTTGGTTTGTGCACAAAGTATGAGATGCTCAGAACAGGCACTGGAGTTGATGGTGCATAGGAATGTCATGAGATAATTTCATTTCATCACAAGGCACCACTGCAGCATCACTGGAAGGATACACTGGATAATGATGGATACTATCCTGTGTCTTACGTCAATAGCTTAAATTAACAGTCTCTGAATGAAAAGAAAAACAACAGACATCTGCTCAGAAAAGCAGGCTTCAAATTAAAATAACGTTCTTCTGAGATTCAGAAATTGACATGTACATCTTTTATTTACCATTTCCTTATTACTGAGGTTTGCTGCACATTTTACAGGGTCTTACAAGATGCTAACCACCCTTAGCTTCTGTTCATCCCAATCCTTCCCCCATCACAGTTGAGATCAACATTTCACAGGGGTCTGAGACAAAACCTCTGGACACATTCTCATTGATTTCACTGAGCTTAGCTTCAATTCCAGGAGGATTTCTAGTTCTACCCTTGGCACGATGAGGCCTTAATTTAGATATCTTGTCATTCAAGAGCAATACCACGAATTATGTCTGTACTCCCTTAGCATAGAGGCTGAAAGGCAGAAAACCCTATGTTAATGTGAAAAGATTGTAATTATGTAAATATATTCAACTGACGGAGCGCAAATGTTAGGTTCAGCATACCCCCCTCCCTCACATAGAAAGTGCTTAGAAAGATTTTTATAGTGTCTAGTAGTGAAGCTGTTGGGGGAGAGAGGTAAATCTCCTAAGTGATACTTTATACTTATGAGTTCCTGCATAATAGCGATCTATTTCTTTAACTAAACTTGGATTTACTGGAGAACAATAACAAACTCAGTGTCATGATGCCCTAGGGAGAACAAAGCCAATCATCTAAAAGTCAAGTCAGATTTTCACAATATTGTTTCATTCCATACGTTTGATCATCTGAAATGTTTTCAGAAGTTAAAGCTTTCCCTTCTGATGTGTCTTGTACTCAGTAAATCTTGTTTATATCAGCTGTAAGCACATCTCAACTGAATATATAAAATTAATGTCTAAGTGCAGAGAACAAAAATAATCATTCTGAAAAGTGTTTAAGGTACCATCAAGATAGAATTGCAAAGCTCCTAGTGGAAAACAGATTCTGATGATGTGAGATGACATTCAAGCTGCTAAAGACACCTTCTGGATCTGTTTTAAAAATTGCTTATTAACCACTTCAATAATAAACACAAAGATTAAGAGTATGTAATAAAAGAAAAATCTGTTGAATATTTCACTTGATCGCCCTAAGCATGATATTTATGCCTCTTGAAAACACGCCATTGTTGACTCTGTAACGTGATTCAATGTTGACTCCAGAGTTAATGATTTTTTAGGGAATCTTTCGTTGGCCTTATAATACTGAATAAAGCAATTAAGATTTGTGTGCCATGTCAGGGGGTTGGCTTGTTTTTAAATTAAACGTAAGGACGTTATCAAAGGAATTTAAATGTATTGTTTAATCACCATAGTAGGCCACTTTCTGGGATGGCCATACACGTTGGAAGTGGGGAAAAGTACCAGGATACCAATTAATTTAGTATTTTAAGGGCCTAGTACTGCAAACCCAGTGAATTAGTCTTAAATTAGGGACTGATCCTGAGAGGGGCGGAGCAATGAGATTACTCACCATACCCTCATTTAGTAGGCATGCACTGCTAAGTGTTTGCTGGATCAAACCCTTACATGTGGTTTAGCAATAAATGCGCCCAATTCAACTGTGCTTGCAAGGGAAATGTCAGGGTATGTTTAACGTTCACTTAATTATATTTTAACCCAGTCTCAAAGTCACATTAAACTGAGGACTGTGGAGGTTGAAGAGAGATGAACAAGAAATCTGTTCATGTGTCATTTGGATGTGAACTCTACCAATTCTACAGAGGGCAGAGATTTAGCAAGAAACATTAGGTCCTTAAAAAGGACCTCGTCTCTACCAGCAGCTGAAAAGTTATCCACTGGAGTATGATTTCTGAAGCATGTTGCTAAAGTGCAAACATAGACTTTTTCTTAGCTTCTTGGAAAATATATTTGCCCAGTTACTTGCCGTTTGCAGACACTTATGCTTCCTTAATTGTTTTTAAGATGCAATTGTTGTATGTTAAAAAACAAAATCTTTCAAGAGCTGATTTCCCAAAACATTACCAGCAGGCAGACTGCATGGGTATAGCCTGCACTGCAATTGTTGACTAATAATATGTGCTTTGTAAAAAATTAACAAAAAACAAAAAAGAAAAAGAAACAAACTGTTGTATGTTTTTGTTGCGATATATTTAGAGAGCTCTCTTATTGTTAAGAGTTTAGGAACTTTTCAGCACAATAATCAGTGGTATGTCATTCTGGTATTGTTAGCAGAGTCTTTTCTATTGAATTTTCAAGATGTTGTAAAATGAGATTATGTGAGTAGCACCTCTAGACACTTTTTCCCATCATTGTGTTGGTATCAATCGCTGACTTCCACTGTTTCTCCTGGTATTAAATAGAAATGTTGTTTCCCACTGAGCTGATTGGAGAATTTATAATGCATGACATAACTGATAACCCGTCTGAGATTGTGCATTGTAGGATTCTAACTGCAAGAGATTTTTGGACAACAAAGTAGGTGGCCATTTAGACTGTGAGACAGACTTTAAAAAAGAGGATTTATTGGGATAATTGTTTCAGCTGAGAACAAGGGAACAATGCAAATGGATTTGGTTTGTGAGGCTGATATTTCAGGTTCTAGGGAAAAGGTATTCATTTATTTTTGTTGTTGGAAAACTGGGCAGGGTGAGATCTCTTATGATCAAATTCTAAACTGAGAAACTGTGGGGCTCCCGATCACCCTCACCAAAGGCAATGCTGGATTAAAGCAGAATTCAATGCCTTGGGGGACCCCTGTCATTTTCCACAGAGGAAATGTTATAAATTCAATGACTGACTAGCGGTGGAGGAAGTTATGTTCTGGAACTAGCAATAGGCGAAGGAAGCCGGGGTTTTGGTTCTCTATTTTTTTTTTTAAGGCAAAATAATGAATTGTTTTGAGTTAGGTTCTATTTTATCTGAACTACCAGTGTCTGAGGAAGAAGGAGGCCAGGGGAGAGTTCTCATGAAAAGCTCTTGATTTGTGCTACCTCAATTAGGCCAAGAAAAGGTGGTTTGGTTTTGCAAAACTTCATCAACTGGATTTTAGTTTTTGCACTGAAGTTCAAGAAGGTTGTTTTTGTCCCTGTGGTTCAGAACACACCAATGCCTATGTACGCTTCCATTGGCTACCTATCTCATTAGTGCCTGGTTTGATCTAGTTCTTGATCTGCTTCCCAGTTCCAACACTTCCCTGTCATCAGTGCCTAGCACAGCACAGCACCCAATCCCACCCATATACTTGAGCTTCCCCCCAGCATCAGGATAGCTAAAGCCTTTCCCATGTATCATGCAGAAGGACAATAGCTTTTTACCAGCATGTCCATAGAGCTGGTTGCTATTCAGGGTGCAGAAAGGATGTGTGAAAAATAATTACTGAACATGCTCAGATGTGCTCCATGTGAGGATCTTGGCCTGGCAAGAATTGAAACCAAATTAGGGTTGCCAACTTTCTACTTGCACAAAGCCAAACACCCCACTCACTCCATCCCACCCTCCCTCTGTCATTTGCTCTCCCCACCCTCACTCACTCATTTTCACAAGGCTGGGACTGGGAATTGCGTTGTAGGGGGCGGGGGTGGTTTGAGGTCTGCGGCTGGGGGACTCGGGCTCTGGTGTGGGGCGAGGGATGAGGGATTTGAGGGGCAGGAGGGGACTCTGGGCTGGGGCAGGGATTGGGGTGAAGGGGAGTGTGAGGGCTCCGGCTGGGGTGTGGGGCTGGAGATGAAGGGTTTGGGTGTAGGAGGGGGCTCCGGGCTGGGATCAAGGGGTTCAGGGGGGGGGGGGGGGGTCGGGGGGGGGGGGGGGGGGTGGGGGCAGGGGAGGGGGGCCAGGGTGCAGGCTCCGGGCGGCACTTACCTCAAACAGCTCCTGGAAGCAGCGGCATCCCGCCCCAGCTCCTACACGGAGGCATGGCCAGGCAGCTCTGTGCACTGCCCCATCCGCAGGCGCTACCCCTGCAGCTCCCATTGGCTGCAGTTCCTGGCCAATGGGAGCTGCAGAGCTGGTGCTTGGGGCAGGGGCAGCACACGGAACCCCCTGGCTGCGCCTACATGTAGGAGCTGGAGGGGGGACATGCTGCTGCTTCCAGGAGCCACGGAAAGCAGGGAGCCTGCCTTCGCCCCGCTGCGCTGCCGACCAGACTTTTAATGGCCCAGCCAGCGGTGCTGACCGGAGCTACCAGGGTTCCTTTTTGACTGGGTGTTTCGGTCGACACCTGGCAACACTAAACCAAATTCTGGCACTTTTTAGATGAAAGACCACAAGTAGCTGCTTCTCATGTTCGACAAAGACTAGTTCTCCATCTGTTTTTCAAGGCCTTCAGTTAAGAGGACAATAAACCTAGAGTGTGGTCCTCTGCTAGAGCTGGGCACAAGTTTTCAGCTAAAACTTTTTTCTGTGGAAAAAAAACAGATTCAGCAACATCAGCATGTTTTGTTAATGTGTGTTGTTTTCGTCAATTACTTGTATCAAACCTCCTGCCTCCCCCACAAAAACACAGACAAACTCAAAACGTTTCATTCTGACATATTCTAAATGCAACATTTCAATTTGTCAATTCAAAATGACTTTTTGTTTCAAAATGTCCTTCACATTTATTTTTCTTAAAGCGCTTGAAATTGAATTGAAAATTGTTGCTGTGGATTGAATAAAACATTGTGTTCAACCTGAGGTGTTGCGGGGGTTTTTTTTTTTTCAATTCAGCAAAAATTTCATTTTCGGATTAACCCAAATTGCCAGCGAACCAATCCATTATTCACACCTCTGTATCCTTTGTGCCAGGGTTAGAGTTTAAGTACTAGGTGCAATTTCTGGAGCAATCGTGTAACTCTTCAGTAGTGAAAGCATCATAACCATTTCCAAAAAGAGCATCAGTGAATCAAGACCATAAAGTAAGAGCAGCTGACTATTTGGAATGTATGTGGGGCAACGTAGCTGTTGAAGTGAATCGTGCTCTTAGAAAGTTTCATGGGCATGGAAAGGGTCTGCCAGTTCCAAAGGTATTCCCTGCCTTTAAATGTGGGGTGTTATGGGCATAAAGGGATGTGCTTTTTTTTATGGGCACATCTATTGGGTCTACTTTTCAGTGTTTTACCCTGAAGCTGAGCTACTAACTAAAGTGGAAGGAAAGTGTTAAGATAGGATGATTCCTCTGAACTCCACATTTGGCAACTATGTGTCAGTTTCAAATTCAAAAACATTCAGCATGTGTTGTTTAAAAAAAAAAAAAAAAAAAAAAGATTTCTGCCAGGAAAATAAGGTAATGCCTTAACAGACAGTTGTGGTTTTTTCCCTGGAAAGATAGACAATGAATCATTTACTTGCCTATTTGGAGGCCTGGGGGGAAGTTCATGGCAGGAATGTTGTTATTGTTTTTATTGCCCAGAGGCCGCAGCCAGAATTGGGCCGTTATTGTGCAAGCACTGTACAAACACAGAACAGTCCCTGCCCTAGAATCTCATCACAGGGAAGATGCAATAGTGAGTGTGATAAGGAAGAGATAGGACTGGGGGAGGAAGAATACTAACCACACATGGTTCCACAGCCAGCTGGTTCTAAATTATTTTAAAGGGTTTATATATAAACACACAAGTACATACACAGAGGCTTTTCAGAATTCGATTTTATTTATTTTATAGCTTTAATACATATCAATATTTTTAAGCTTTTTTATTTTTATCGATATATATATTTTCACAAAATCATGGGTGGGGTCAGGCAATTATTTAATGAAAGTAGATGTTGATTTTCAAAAAGTTAAAGCTTTATAACCATTAAAACACAAATTGTCAACACCACACATCAAAATACACAAAATAAATACCCATAAAACTACCTCTAATAAGTTCCCAAAAAACATTTTTCTCACTTTGCCTATCAGTAAATTTCAATTATCATCGATGGAAATCTTTTTTTCCTTTGGTTTGCATGTGTGTGTACGGTACCAACATTCAACTAATTAAAAATCTAATCCTTCCAAGCTCCTCTCTTCCTTTCTCTCTTTCTCTTATATATATAATAAAATTAAGATCAGCATTTTATTGCAGCTGTTAGCCCAGGTCTTGGCTCTTTTACCTTGAAAAACTAACCCTTGGTGAGTTATTTCCTACACAGGAATTACCAGGTCATATAAGACCAGTGAAATACTGTCTTATACAGTACCTTGTCTCTGGTAGTGGTTAGTACCAGATACATCAGAGAAAGGTGTAAAGTGACAAAATGGACACTGATGCAATACGTTTTGTTGTAGCCATGTTGCTCCCAGGATGTGAGAGAGACAAAGTGGTGAAGTAATAATTTTTACTGGCCCAACTTCTGTTCATGGAGGAGACAATTTTTTGTGCTTCACAGAGCTCTTCCTCAGGTTTGGAGAAGATAACCAGAGTGTCACAGCTAAAAAAACGAGGTGGGACAGATTGTTAAACATAAGAGGTTCACACATGTTGCAGGAGATCACTTAAAATGAAATGGGCACTTAACACCTCCACACTAGTAGGACAAAGGAGGGTTAGTAGGCAACAGAGTGTGTTACAAATTGTAATGAATCCTAAAACCAGTGTCTCTGTTAAGTCCATGTTTTTAGTGTCCATCAGACTTATACATTTAAGTCCTCAGGCTCATCTTTTGAAGATGTTGTGTAGGTTTCCTTTGAGGATGAGGACTGAGAGGTTAGATATGGAGTGATCATTTTGTAAAAAGTGTTGACCCACAGGTGATAGGGCATTTTTGTCTTTTGTCATTTTTCTGTGCAAGTTCATTCAAGAGCATAATGATTGTCTGGTTTTACCCACACAGGTGAAGTTGGGGCATTTGATGCACAGGATGAGGTATACCCCATGTTGTGATAGGTATGTGTAGGACCCATGAATCTTGAAAGGTGTGTTGTGATGGGTATTGATCATCACAGCAGTAGACGTATGTCTACAGGTTTTTTTTATGTGTTGTTCTGGCAGGACCTGGTGCTGCTTTGAGTTGGTGTGCCCTGGTCTGTGGTGAGCTTGCTTCTGATGATGAGCTTGGTGAAGTTGGGGGGTTGTTGGAAGCTCAAAAGAAGGGGTTGAGGAAAGATGTATTTCAGGATACGGTGCCAATCAAGTGTGGGTTGTAACTGTTAGATGATACCTGATATGGGTTCCAGTGTGGGGTGGTAGGTAACAACCAGTGTGCAGTTGTTGGGGTTTATTTTTTCCTGTATTGGAGCAGGTTCTCTCAGGGTATTTGGGTGGCCCATTCCATGATATGATCATCTTCTCTGGTGGTGTGTCCTTGTTTGGTGAAGGCAATTTTAAGTGTGTTAATGTGTGTATCCCAGACTTTATCTTTAGAGCATATTCTGTGGTATCTATGTGCCTGGCTGTAGATAACAGATTTCTTAGTGTGTCTGGGGTGATTTCTGCGAAGGTAGGTGTGGCAATCCATGGGTTTCTTGAATGTAGTTTCTGAAGCTGATCGTTGTGTCCAGGAAGTTGATGCTGGTGTGCGAGTGTTCTAAAAAGTGTTGTTGAAGTTGTGATGGCAATCTATGAGTGACTTAGGTCTTCTGTCCAGGGGAGTAAAATATCATTGATGTATCTTTCAGCTATATCATAAGTTTCATGGTACATTTTCAAAAAATTCTTTCTCAAGGTGGCCCATGAAGAGGTTGGCATATTTGGGGCATACCCATGGCTGTTCCCATGCTTTGGACAAAGTGTTGGTTGTTAAATGTAAATTTGTTATTGGTAAGGATGAAATGGATGAGTTTAGTGATGCATCTAGGGTGGATATCTGAGTGTTGTCCATTGTCCATTGTCTTGTAGATATTTGAGGCAGGCAGCGATGTCTTCATGGCGAGAGATGTTGGTGTACATGGAGTTGACATCCATAGTGGCAAGGATGATGTTCTGAGAGAGGTTGTTAATGTTGCCGTTTTCAGAGGAAATCGGTTGTGTCCTGAAGGAAACTGGCCTTTTTTGTGCTGAGTGGTTTGAGGATGGTTTCTGTGAGTTTTGATCTTCCTTCAGTAAGAGTGCTGTGGACAAATACGATAGGTCTGCTGGTGTTCCCTTGTTTGTGTATCTTGGGAAGCATGTAGGTCCCTAGGGTAGGTTTGTGTGGGGAAGTTGTAGAGTTTCTCTTGGAGTTGTTTGTGGAAGGATTTGTTGATATCCTTAAATTCCTGTGTGAATTTCTGTGTGAGGTGTTCTTTGAGTTCTTTATAGTAATTGTTTCACCTAGCTCTGACACTCTGATTACCTTCTTCAGAGTTGAGGAAAAGCTCTGTGAAGCTTAAAAGTTTGTCCTCTCCACCAACAGAAGTTGGTCCAATAAAAGATATTACCTTACCCACCTTGTCTCCCTCATTAATGCAGTAACATACTCCCAAAGGAAGCTTTCTCCTAACCCCAGGCATTTAGTGGATGGCTTTTTACGGGGGAGTATATGTCCTCTGTCCATTTTTATTCATGGTCACTAAAAAGTCTTATCTATCAGTTAACTTTTTCCAGTTGATTTTGTATTATGCCTTTCAAGATTCTGCAAGGCCTCAGAACAGAGACATGGCATTTTTCAATTGACATAAGAGGTGGAATTGCAGCATTTATGATTGTGCAAAGGCAAGCACTTCTTTCACGTGCTATCCTTTACAAAAGGTCTAGTTTGCTAAATGACCACATTATTCTGCTGCATACTCACCCCAATTAGTGTAGGTCTGTGTGGATTCTAATTGGGCCTGACACGTGCCTGTTTAAAGAGATTCCCTGGGAATTAAAAGAGCTACTTCCACAGTTTGACTTGGCTGGTGATACGACACATGACATGATTTTGAGAATTTTCTGCACTTACCATGAAACAAATATGCCACAGGTATCAAGTGGGCTTTGTTTTGGGGCTGTAATCATATTACAAATTGAACATTTCCACATGTGCACACTGGCAAATGTAGCCCCAGCTATCTCATGTGTATCTGCCCCAGGGTACAGATGCTGGGGTCCTGACAAAGCATAATATAGACATAAATATATTTTCCACATTATGTTAACACATGCTAATAAAACGGAGGGATAAGGGCCTAAAAGAAGCAGCTGTTAAAAATTTTCATCAATTCCAGAAAATCAGCTTCTTAATTACTGATAATTTAGCATCAAAATGACCATTAACCCTCTTCCCCTGCCCCACCTTGCAAAGTTGGGGCCTCTTTTAGAACTTACAGGAGGGACTTTAAAGAAAAGTGTAGCATTTCATCACAGCTCTTTAGTCTTTCTGGAATTAATTAGGATTAAAATATAACAGGAAAAAGCAAGGCTCATTTTCAAGGGCTGATGTTTCAGAACCTGTATCCAGTTTGGCACAATCAGATATTAGTAGCAGTAAAACCAAGCCATATGAAAGCACTTCATATTTCTACAGTACCTTTCATCAGGAAGGATTCAAAAACACTTCCTGAACAGATTTATAAATTACTCATATGAATAGCTATACTCACCACTGAACTGCAACCACTTTTGGGGTGAAACGCAACAACTGTTCACATCCCATTGCTGTGAGCTAATAAAGGACTGCATCGCCTCTTGAGCCGCCAGGAGCTATTCAGGATGTGCTTCTCCCAAATGGAATTTAGCACATACACTGGGCCTAATAACTCTTCTTAAGAGAGACATTCAACGAGCTCTTCAAAGAGTCAGAACTGTGGTTTTAGGTCTTATTAAAATGCTGCTTTGATTCAAATCTAAGTCTTGGGGAAATGGCAAAGTTGGACTCTTTGTAAGAAGAGGAAAACAAATATAATCGAGGAAAAAAGGACCACCATACTTGCTTATTTTTGTTGTTGTCATGTAGGGTTTTTCCGGGCTTTATTAAGTGACTCTGAAAGGTAAAGACTGTACTGCTGCATCTGTCATCATCTTTTACATTGAACTAAGGATGAACCAACATGGCCTTTGGACCCCCCACACACTGGTGGACACTCTAAGATTACAAAGACATTTCAGTGGGGTTGGGAAGGCAAGAGATTTTGGCCAGGCCTCATAATGCATTTAAACAATTACTGGGGCCCTGGCAAGGGTATGTAGCCTCTGACATAGAGAAGGCTTTACCCACTTGGTCATGGCTGGGTTTGGCTTTGCTTAATTACTTGTGCAATGTTTCAGACAGCCTTATAACAACTTTCTCTGCTACAAACTATGGCTGTTTTAAAATATAAAATAACTTTGTACACATAGGAACAAAGTGAAATACTGATTATACAGCTTGTCATACTGGTAGTTGGCCATAGTCTCTAGCTGGGATGATAATGTCTTTCCTGTGGTAGTCTATATCACACTGGAATGATTGGGTATCACATGAAAAATACCTAATAGCTTTAGAAGACAGATCCAGAGGCCACACTTAAAGGTATCTTAGTAAAAGCCATCTTTGTGGAAAATAGACATTATGAACCCCCTTGTTTAGACTGCCTTCCCCTTCTGGCCAAAGGCAATTGTTCCTCTCAGCACGCTCCATTAAGACACCATGTAATTTTTTTTTATTTTTATGTGGTGGGGGTAGACTAGTTTCTTCAAATGAGTAATTAAAATCAATTTGCTCTTTCAAATTACCCTTCTAGGTGCATGAACTTTGCTACCAGGGAGAAAGCAATGAATGTCAAGATCCTGCAAGGAACTAGGTGTGAAGGTTGATAGAACTATAAGGAGCAAGTTACACCTGTGTGTAGTTCACTCAACATTCCCTGCTTGTACTAATGATACTATTGTCACCAATGACTTCCTCACTGTACATGGGTTTCAGAGTAGCAGCCGTGTTACTCTGTATCCGCAAAAAGAAGAACAGGAGTACTTGTGGCACCTTAGAGACTAACAAATTTATTAGAGCTTAAGCTTATGCTCTAATAAATTTGTTAGTCTCTAAGGTGCCACAAGTACTCCTGTTCTTCTTTTTACTGTACATGGGATTTGTTATAACACTGCTGCTGGGCTCACGTCAAATGACCTTTAATGACTTTTTTTTTAAAAAGTGACTAACTAAAGCCATTAACACTTAGAAGAAAAGCCTTATAATTAATTTTCTTTGTATAGTGGTAATAGACAAGGTTGATGCAACACTGATATGCCCTTTTTGACAGCGTTGGGTGGCTCTCATTGTTGCATGCTCTGCTACGTGGTGTAAACAATTGTCTCTTCCAGTTAGCCCTACACCATGATAGCCAAATTACTTCTCGTGAGCCATTGAGCAATATGTATGGTACCTTCAAGATACAGCCATAAAGGCTAGCTATTAACCACTAGTACTCACTAATGTTCAATAATGACACATCAACAGACCCCCCCTCTCTCGCTCTCACTCAGGGTGTCTGAAGGGCAGGTGCTGCCTTACTCTGGGACATTAATCACAGGGCAAGAGACATACTTCCCTAGAAGCAGTATAAAGCAGTGGAATTGGTGAGGAACCACTCTTGAGAGGAACGGCCATCTTGCCGTGTTAAAGGAGGGAAGAATAGGTGGGGAAATGTATTTGAGGTTACAGACAAAATTTAAATTAAGTCATGTATTTGGTCTCCTTGCTACTTTGTTGGCAGTGAAAGAAACCTGAATAGGTTCCGAAAGTGCATTCATATACACACATATTCCTAAAGTGAATGCAATACATTTGTATGCACACCCATTTTTTTTTATTTATAATCACTGACATATAAATAGGCAGTAGCTAGGGTTGCCAGGCATTCGGTTTTTGACGGGAACACCTGGCTGAAAAGGGAACCTGGCGGCTCAAGTAAGCAGAGCTGGCCCCTAAAAATCCAATTGGCAGCAGAGCCAGCGGGGCAGGCAGCCTCCATGCCGGCTCTGCGCGGCTCCCGGAAAGTGGCTGGCATGTCCCTCTGGCTCCTAGGCGGAGGGGCAGCCAGTGGTTCCGTATGCTGCCCACCCACAGGTGCTGCCCCAAGCACCAGCTCCCACAAACAAACTGTGGCCAATGGGAACTGCGGAGGCGGTGCCTGCAGGAGGAGACCTGGCCGCACCTCCACCTTGGAGCCAGAGAGCCATGTTGCTGCTTCCCGGGAGCTGCCTGAGGTCAATGCCACCCAGAGTCCGCACCCTGAACTGCCCTACACACACAACCCGCCACACCCAGCTCAGGATCCCCTCCCGCACCCAAACTTCCTCCTGGAACCTACTCCCCTCCCACAACCCAACCCTCTTCCCCAGCCCTGAGCCTCTTCCTATACTCTGAACCCCTTGGCCCCAGTCCAGAGCCCTCTTCTGCACCTCAAACCCTTCATCCCTGGCCCCCACCCCAGAGCCCTCACGCCCTGGCCAGAGCACCCTCCCAAATCCTGACCCCCCCCCACTTGAAGCCCTCACTCCCCCCAACCCAGAGCATGTATCCCTTCCTGCACCCCCCCCCCTGACTCCCTGCCTCACTCCCGTGCCCTCTCCCACATGCTGAATCTCTCAGTCGCAGCCCCAGCCCAGAGCCCTCACCGCCTACTGCACCCCCAAGCCCCTGCCCCAGCCTGGATCCACCTCAAACCCCTCATCCCTGACCCCATGCCAGAGCCCTCACCCCCTCCTGCACCCCAGTCTGGGGCCCCCTCCTGCATCCCCAAACCTCTCATCCCCCACACCCTCCCTGTCAGAGCCTGCACCCTAACTCCCCTGCCCCAGTCCAGTGAAAACAAGTGAGTGAGTGATGGTGGTGGACAGTGAGCGACCCATTTGGCAGCACAAATGGCTTTCCCCCCCCAAGCTAATACAGTATGGCATAATTCAGGACCCCCTATGACAATATGGCCCTGTAGGTGCTAAAAGCTATCAAACTGCATACAAGACACCCAATGTATGGCGTCCTAAGCATGGCGTGATGGCAGAAAATGCATTTGTGGGGGGGCGGGGGGGCTGACCCAATGGCCTAGGAAGGAAACCGACGGTCTCCTATTAGCTTCATTGGACTTTGGCTTGAGCCACATGTGAGCAGTCTGTGGCCCTTATGTTACATGAAAAAGTATCAATGCCTACCAGCGCTGAGGTGTAGAATTACACACGATAGGTAACTTAAGTAGCGGAACTCTAAATGCAGCCATGCAAGGCTTAGGGCCTAATTTTTTTAAGGGTATTGTGCTGCATCAGCTCCCATTATCTTGAGTTGGACTGGTGAGTGCTCAACCCCTCTGCAAAACAGCTTGGTGGACACTTGGGTTTGTGCTGGAGCCCAAGCTCTGAAATCCAGCAAATCGGGAGGTTCGCAGAATCAGCCCGAGCCCAACATCTGACTCTGAGACTGACTGATTTTGTTGTTGTTTTTTGCTGTGTGGGCATACCCTTAGACATCAGTGGGCCAGGCTTTCTCCCAAGCTCCCTAAGGCTATATGTACTCTCCAACTGAACCGCTATTGGTGGTACAGTTCTGATTCTCCAGGTCTGCTACCTGGTGTATTGCTAAATGTACTGAACATGTGATGCCCGCTGCTTGCTCCTTCTTCCATCTGGTTCCTGCTACAGGGATGCCTTCATGTCATTTCCCCTGCTAGCACTCCTTTGCCTTCGCCACCATATGGCATTTGCTCCCTAATCCCCTCAGTAGTGCACTAGCTGGTTCTCTTAAACTTGTCTACTACTCTACAAGCTTGTTCAGAGGTTGCATGGCCTTGAGCCTGATCCAAATGTGAATGCATTAAGTAAAGCATTTAAATCTGCATTCTGGCCACTAACGACCCGCTTATTATTCGTCTTAATTATTTGTAAAGCATGTTCGGATAACTGGAAGATACTATAGCAATTCCAGATTCCATTGTTATTATTAGTACCCATGACCACTTGAGATACAGAACAGTCCTAACCCTTAAGATACCAAGTGATAAATGAAATGAAATGGCATGACTCGACAAAAACAAAAGGAGAGTGAAAAAGATGCCTTCGGTTTTATAGTCCTTTATTTTTTTAGTTGATCCTCCCATAATAATGTTCTGAAATGCATAACAGTTACATTGTACAAAGCATTTAAAGAAAGTACCTCAACTTGCCGATTATTTCAAAATGAGATTATAAACAAAAGGAAATAAATCTGGTCCCTCACTAAAGGGCAAAAAAACAAAACAAAAATAACTGAATACAGTCAGTTATTTATTTATTTTTTTAACGTAAGTTTGGAACACTTCATCTTACAAATAGGATTAACATGAACATAACATCACACAAGCTCGCAGACAACCAGCATAAAATATTGGGTACAGTTTTAATCAGAAGAATCATGCTTTCATGAAGAAATTATAACTGTTTATACAATTGAATCAATTTACTGTATTTAAAAAAAAACTAATTCGCATCTATTAGTTATTTAGTTTCATTAAAAGGAAAAAAAAACAAAATAAAATAGGAATGTCAGAAAATTTCGAACACTGTTTTGCACTCCAATATACACAGATCAGTTCACCTCACTCGTTTTGAAGTACATGGGTGCCTACATCATAAAGTAGTGGGGGACTGGAGCAGTGCTGTTTAACATAGGAACAGTGCTATTTTAATCAACAAACAATTGTTTGCCAACAAATAAATACATTGTACACACAACACAAAAAAAGAAATTAGAGGAACAAAACAACACAGCGACATGATTGTCTAAATTTAAAATGTCATTACAATGATTTGGCAAACATTGAACTAGTGGTACTGTTGATGAAATGGTCCTTTGACAGAAGTAGCTGAATGACTTAAACGTCTTTGAGTGGTGAACATTCATAGTTTACAATATACACAAACCTCTTATATATTGTTTCTCAAAGTTTTTTTTTTTTGTCTTTTCTTCTTTCTTTTTCTTTTTCTTTCCTTTTTTTTTTTTTTAATACAATGCAGGTAAGAAGAAAAAATTACGGAGAGGATGAAATATTCCCTGTTATTGGTTTCTAATATTAATGATGGATAGTGTGCATACGATAGACTACTTTTTTTCTTTGAAGGGTTAAAATGCATAAAGCTTTAATGAAGAGGATTTGTAGATAAAAGCAACTGTTCCCAATCCTGCGTCAAACTATCTTATACAAAGAGAAAAATGATTCAGTTTCTATTTTAAAGGAGTGCCCATGTGTATCAATGCAGTCTTAACCCTTCTGCTCCCACCCCCTCATGCCGGGTGAATTGGAAGACATTTTTCCCGGCCGTGGTTTACATAATCCATTGAAACTTTTTTTTAAGTCGCATTGATCCTCCAGAAGTCAGCAGCTGCCTTTGCTGTGCAAAACAAAATATTGAGAATAAATAGTTTCTTTCTTTTTAAAATTATTCAGTTTAAGGTCATCAGACTTTAGATGAGTGACCCTGCAGATTTATAAGGCATTCTGCTCAGCAGTCTTTTAAATAGTCATATACGAAAGAGCCATGCTACTGATTTGGACTTGGTCCCATTCTTGGTAAGGTTTCACAATGTCATACATGACTAATGGACTGGATGGCACTGGATTCTGCAGCAGCTCTTGCCATACTGTGCCACGTGTTGGGAGAATTATGGGATGCAGAATGGAGGGAGTCCTTGTCAGAGAGAGAGAGCATCATAGCATATGCCTGAATGAGGAAACAAGAGAAAGAGAAAGTGGTAAGCACGGCAGAATGCACTGCTTTGACATTAAACCACGTCACCTCTATGGAAGCAGCCATGCTTCCAGCCACAATTTGATCCCTAGAGAGTATTTTGTATTCAGTGGAGGTCTAAATTTGGATTTATGTATACAACATCTGTTAGGTAAAGCTCTGCCAACCTTTCCTTTGACATTTTTTGACCCACTAATAGTAGTAATTCTTTATCCTCATCATCCAAGGCTGACAAAGAACTTTAAAAACATCCAATATTAATTTCCTGGGTGCTTTCAAGACATGAACACAAGGGAAGCCAATTTTTAATTGCTTCCAAATAATATTCAAACCTGGGATTGAAATATCAGCCTAGCTAAATGCTGCTGAACAGAGAAATGCCATGGACACAGTGAGCAACACCACCAGGAGGCGACAATACTTCTGCCAACAGACCCATCCCTAGGGAAAGTTCACTAATTCTCTTCAGTGGTGCAGTCACACTAACTTGTGATAATACATCTGGCCAAGTCCTCTCAGTTGTATTGGAGCACACCCACTGACTACAAGTGATGACTCTAGCATGCTTGCACTGGTGTATCTGAGAGCAGAATCCCACTAATCACAGTGATGTAATCTCTGCATAAGGTATATAGGAATACATTACACAGCAACATACTGCTTTTTAAAAATATTCCATATACCTACATAGCCTGGGCCAGATACTTAGGTTGATTACACCACCCAAGAATATGCCCCCCCCCCTTAAAACAATCTGATATCCCATTTGCTCTGATAGTAACCACAGAGTGGGGAGAGCAAATTTTCAGGGCTTACTGTGATCAGGAGCACAAACCTTTCTGCTGTGATTAAGATGACCCTAGTTTACCACACACCAGCAGGTCCACCTTTTGGATACTCAGTGACAATGGGTTACGGAGCTTAAACTGAATTAAGAATTTACCTGGGTCTTGGATTTCCTGTACAATGGTTGCTTTAGGTCCTCCGGCAGGTGCGAAGTATTGAAAGCTGCCAGTTCAGCTTCAGTGTATTGATTTTCTTCCATTTTCCTCATTTTGAGGCTATCTGTGAAGTGCCTGATGTGATCCAAAGCAGAGAGCCCAGTCTTGGTGTACTCATCCTCTTTATACCTACAAAAAGGGGATGGAGGTTATGGGTTTTTAAATGTAAATCAAATCTTTTGCATGCCTCCAAAAAGGCCTTCTTGTAAGGACTCGCCAATATAAGGCTACTGCACTTCAATTCTCATCTATTTAAGTCTGCTCTAAACTGCCTCACTTTTAACTTCACCAAAAAACATAAGCAGCAGGGCCGGCTCTACCTAATTTGCCGCTCCAAGCAGCAAAGGAAAAAAAAAAAAAAGCTGCCGCCTCATGCCGACAACGAGGGAACCAGAGGAGGAGCTGCCGTCGGCATGCTGCCACTGCGGAAACTGGAGGAGGAGTTGCCGCCGGAAGCTGCTGGCCAGCCGCCCTAAGACCGCCTGGGAAGCCGCCCTTTCCCGTTTGCCACCCCAGGCACATGCTTGCTAGGCTGGTGCCTAGAGCCGGCCCTGATAAGCAGCTACAGTATGGTCCAGCAGGTAAGGATAACAGCGTGGGACTCAGGACACAAGACCATTGCACAAGTCACAGGCAGCTAGTAGGTGCCAGATGGCATATGCCACATGTTTATATATGCATCCACTCTGGCCTGACAATAGCCCATAGCTCCCTGTGCCAGTTATTTCTACTCTTAAAAGGAACAGATTGCCCAAAGGGGCTGAGGATTGGGCTGGTGTCAGCCAAATACAGGTGCACACTGACATTGCTATTGAATTAGCTCATTAGGGCTGTTTCCTAGCGGGCTTGCCAAAATTTGGTCCTTGGGATGCTTGCACTGTTTTATTTTGTTCATTTCTTTTTTAACCTTATTTGACTGTACCCTTTAAAATACTAGGAAGGAACTCACCTGCCAGGGGAAGCCTTGCAGTTCATTTCCAAAGTACTTGTTTCTTCGTAGTCATCCTCAGGGCTCCCTTCATGTAGGTTACTTGTAACCGGTTCCTTGACTGGCTTCCCTGCAATTTCACTTTCGTCGTCTTCCTCATCCATCACTACTTCATCTTCTGCCTCGTCATCATCCAGTAAGTCCGAGTTCTGACTTGCCACCAACGCTTTCTCATCCTTAAAGTGGCTGCCATTCATTCTAAAAGAAAATAAAAATCAGTCAATGTATAATCAGGTTTATGAAATCATACCAAGTACAGCTGAAAAAGACCTCTTCTGCTGCCAATGCAGAATGGTCCCTTCCAGCATGCTTTGTAGTATTTTGTACTCTTTAGCTTTGAATATCACGGAATTATTGTTGTGAATTCTGTCTAAAAATCAATGAAATATTATGACCCAAACGGCATGGAATTCCACACTTAGTTTTGGGAGCCCATTGCACTCCATTTTATACATAACCGTCAGGAGGTGTTTTCTGATATTCCTTTTAATGTGTCCCATCCTTCGTTTAATCGCAGTACTCCTACTTATACCACCTCGCCTTGGCACAATAACCTAATGAATTTTAAAGGGAACTATATGAGCTAAGAATCTGAAAATCAGTCCTGAATTTTTTAGAAATGGCCTCCAACATTATGCTCACAATTTTGCAAAATCGAATGCAGGGGTAATATTTTCTACTTTAAATTGTGCTCACAACTCCACTCATTAAGAAGCCCACCTATGTGGCTGCAGCCACAGATTATGCATGGCATCTGACTGGGTGCAACTGCAGGTACAAATAATTGTGCCTGCAATTTTGCACTCACATTGAAGTAGGTGAAAAATTACAGGTGCAAAATTATGCCCACAATTATTGGAGGCTGGATTGAAATGTGGCCAAAAAGAAGGTCCAATGGCAATAACAAAAAAGGTCCCTTAATTCTCAATATCTAATGCAATGTTTTAAGTGAGAAGTGAAATCAATACTCTTATTTAAATGAATAATTATAGCAATACACATTTTGAAAATTGTTAGAGTATTCAGACCTATCATTAAACTGTCTTGTGCTTTCAGAGCAGGTTATCTCTTTAGGACTACATACACCTCTACCCCGATATAACATGAATTTGGATATAACGCGGTAAAGCAGCGCTCCAGGGGGGCGGAGCTGCGCACTCCGGCGGATCAAAGCAAGTTCAATATAACGCGGTTTCACCTATAACGCAGTAAGATTTTTTAGCTCCCGAGGACAGCGTTTTATCGGGGTAGAGGTGTATTCTACAAAGGGCACTGAGCTCATGCTGAACTATAGTCTTGTACTCTGTAGCGTGTTTGATTAAGGGGTCTATCCTGTAGGGTGCTGAGTTTTATGGACTTACATGGGAGTTAAAGGTGCTCAGCTCTGCCACAAAAATGTATACATTGATACATGCTGAGCCATATATGCAGCTGGTGTAAACTGGCGTAGCTCCATTGACGTCAGTGGAGCTATGTCAACCTATACTAAACTGTGTATCTGGCCCAGTGTTTTTATATAAGAAATAACACTGCACTGTTGGCTCATTTATTGTTTTAATTGCAGGAGTGGCCCTTTGCCTTCCAGGAGTATAGCTATAAAAATGGGAACTTTGTTGTCTGCACAGAGTTAGCGTGAATTTATATGTGACTTCAACCACACTGCATGATACAGATTATACCGAGAATTTTAACACAGGAAGATGTGTCATGAAAACACATTAGATATTGATTTGTTTGATTTATTGTTATAACATCTTTACTTTCTTAACCAAAAGCTTTAGCTCACCAAAAGCTGCCAGTCCTGCTGGCTGCATTCCTCTAGGGTCATTGTGCTCCTGAATACATGCAATGGGATTTAATCTATTTGCTGTCGCTTAGTTTTTCCAGGAAATCATCGTATGGCTAACTCTTTTGAAACTACACTGGGAATGATTCAGTAACTGTCCAAGTCGTGAATCATTGACCCCACATAGTGGCCTTTATGGCATGTTAAAAAGTTGTTCCAGTTGTGCCCGTCAATGGGTCAAAATCCCCCACATCTCATCATCTACACTACAGTAACCATTATCAACCAATATCACTCATATCTGACAACCTATTAAAAAAAATCAGGAAGTGATCTATTTGCAACACAATGACAGAATCCCTGAGTTTGCACTGAGTCAAGATAGTTGAACTGCAAAGGAAATAGGGGATAATTATTCAAATAGCGCCAAAGAACAGATATCTTTAACAACTTTTATCTAAGTATGATGATGATGACATGTTTTGGACAGACATAAGATATTATTAATCATGGATCCAACTGCCAACTTGCTAGTTATGCTAAATCAGGACTGCTAGAAATGAAAGGGAAATGGACTAAAACCAAAGTAACGAAAGCCATATGATTAAGAAAACAGATTCACTAATTATACTTTCAAGTGCAGTAATTTGCCAAGGATAAAACATCCATCAAAAATAGTCT
The DNA here is from genome assembly GCF_013100865.1 of Trachemys scripta elegans. Classification (NCBI taxonomy): domain Eukaryota; kingdom Metazoa; phylum Chordata; order Testudines; family Emydidae; genus Trachemys; species Trachemys scripta. The sequence continues at coordinate 87,302,787 of NC_048306.1, forward strand.
GAAGTGCTGAATTTAGAAAGGAAACACTGTATGACCCATCAACCTTTTCTCTTTACTGCCTTCCTGTTGAGACATGTTGAGACCAGATGTGCAAAAAACAAACAAACAAACAAAAACCGAACAACCCTCATTGCCAGTCAAGATGGAATGAAATTTGGATATACATGTAATAATTTAATCAGTTGCTTCATGAATATTTGTCTTACATCTACTATTGTTGATTCCAGCATAAAGACACATTAGAAATTGAAAAGGGGGATGAACGTATTCACTATCAGCAAACAATTTCTGATATTGAGAATCTGATGCAAATTAACTGAAAGAGGCAGACAATGTTGGAGCCTTTATACTACTTCATAGGGTGTATGGTTCATATACGCTCAGTATGGTAGCCTTTAAAATTAGAAGCACACAAGATCTCTCATGGCCTTTATGCTTAGCCATATTTTTATAGTAGCTGAAAATTCTTAGAAGTTATTATCTGTTCCTTATTTATAGTTCCTTATAGTTAAGGAAAAATTAGATTTACATATGTACGTAAATCATACCCTGACAGAAAGAGAGTCTCATATGGCTAGAGTAGTGTGGACTATTATTACTAGTAGTTGTACTACTGACTTCATGGTAGTAAGAACTTTACCTGGCAGTAAGTTTATGTAGGACTGACCCCATAGTAAGAGCCTTGCATTTGTACTAAGGAATTAAATTTAACTTCTTCCACTTTGTTAATTGCCCATTTACCTTTAGATTACAATGCTCTTTCTAATCCTCTCCACATATGGTTGTTAATGTTGTTGGGTCTATGATTTTCAGTGAATTCAAAATGGAGGCAGTTTATAGTATGCTTAAGTGGACATGAGAATTGGTGTATGGTAGCTTTAAATTGGGAAGCCCTGATAAAAATAGACAGCCACTCATTAAAAAGGTGTGTCCTGATGCCTGGTATTTGCTGTACTCAGGGATTTTGCTGCCTATCACTAGAGTATGTGCTCCGGTCTGTAAGTATACAACTAAAGTTGTGACCTGCTCATCTGAATATACTCCTTTGTTTCCAGGCTTTTGTTTATCCATCAAGGTTGGTATCAGCACACTTATTTTGCTAAACTGATTATATGACAAATATGACAGCAAGGATGCTAAAATCACTTCTGGTTCAACTCAGCCAACTTCCCTTTTACAGTATCCATAATACTCAAAATAGCAGTCATGGGGAAATGACTTGGGAAAGGAATATAGTCATCTTCAGGAGCTGTCTTACTACAGTCACATCTTACCTTTCTTCCGAATTTCTTGGGGATTGGTTATTGTGGTTGCTGTTGCCGATGAAATTCCGAATTTCTGTGAAATAAGAATCCTCTTTGTCATCCAGAATTGCCCCCGTGCTTTCAAGTTCTGAGTGAGGTGAAGATGTTGCAGTACCTTCAAGAAGGTAAAATTGGGGAGAGGGGTGGTCATTTGCATTTTTCATACATTTAATCCTTTACAACTAATTTAAAAATAAAATTTTCATGTGCATCATTTTAGGACAGCTGCGAATATGAAATCCCTAAGACAGTTTTTATAATAGTAATCAAAATAGTCTGTGTGTGATTATGTATTTCACATTTTGGCTGATACTTTCAAAGCACTTTCAAACATTATTTAAACTTCATAACACCCAGTGAGGTAGGGAAGTTTTATTAACTCAATTTTACAGATAGATCAACTGAGGCACAGAGAAATTAAGGGCTAAATCTTGTTTGCATTGAAGTCTATGGCAAAACTCCCAGTGACTCCAAGATTGGGTCTTAAGTGATTTGTCCAGTATCACACAGTGAATCAGTGACAGACAGACAAGTAGAACCCAGGAGTCCTGACTCCAAGTTCTGTGCTGTAATCATTAGAAAAACAATGCTGGTTCCAACCTCCTCAAGGACACACCTTATTATGAACAGGGGTGATTTGCTTGTTTAAGCCTGCCAGTCTACCTGACTTCACAAGTCAGGCAGATACAAAGCCTTTAAATAAACGTTGGCCTTGTTGGGATCCAGGAAGCTTCCGCCCATCCACTGCTGAAGGATCTCCCCTCAGCCTAAGGGGAGGATCCACAGGTCCGAGATTCCAAATAATTGCAGGGGACAACTAAGGAGATGACAGGAACAGGAGTGAGGTCAAAGGGCTAAATGAAGGAAACCTGACAGGGACACCAAGCAGAGAACCCCAGACAGCGCCCACTGCTCCTCGAAGGTGTCAAGGGAGCCAGCGGACGCTGCCCAGAGGAACTCTGCCCGGATGCGTGAATGGACTGAGGAGTGGAAATAGGCCCCACAATCGCAGGAAACCCCATCAGCCAACCTTCTCTCCCTGGTTTTGAGGATGACCATTTTAGCCAGGGCTAAGAGGAGGTTGACAAGGAGGTCCCGCGACTTTGTGGGGCCACGGATAGGGAGTGCGTAGATGAACAGGTGAGGGGAAAAGTGCAACCAAAAATGTAATAATATATCCAAGAGGAGCCAGAATAGGGGCTGCAACCTGGTGCACTCCAGATATACGTGCGCCAGGGTCTCCCTCACGCCACAAAAGGGACAAGTGTCTGGGACAGGAGTGAACCGCGCCAAGTACACACCCATGCTCACGACTCCGTGAAGGAGTCGCCAACTGATATCCCCGGCGGGCCTCAGGACCAGGGTGGAATATAGGCTGGCCCACCGGGACTCCTCACCCTCCAGAGGTGGCAGGAGGTCCCAACACTATGGGGCAGGGCACAAGGGTGAGGATGTGAAGGGTGTGGAGCACGAGCGTGTACAAATGTTTCCTTGGTGCGGTACAGAACTGTACCGGCTGCAACTCGTGAAGCCGGCTCACGGTAAAGGGGCAAGATGGCCAGGAAGGTCCATGGGCAGGGCCCGATGAAAAGGTCTGGAGGGCCTGGGGTGGAGGGTGGGTGAGGTGTGCCCTCTCACAGGACCCGGTTGAGGAAAATCCGAGCAGTGGGCGGTAAAGCGGCCCTCACCTCCTGTAGTACGCGCTTGGGAGTATAAAGAACAGGAGTACTTGTGGCACTTTAGAGACTAACAAATTTATTTGAGCATAAGCTTTTGTGGGCTACTGCCCACTTCATCAGATGCATAGAATGGAACATACAGTAAGAAGATATTTATACATACAGGGAACATGAAAAGGTGGAAATACCCATACCAACTGTAAGAGGCTAATTAATTAAGAGAAGCCATTATCAGCAGGGGAGAAAAACTTTTGAAGTGATAATCAAGATGGCCCATTTTGGACAGTTGACAGGAAGGTGTGAGGATACTTTAACATGGGGAAATAGATTCAATTAGTTTAATGACCGAGCCATTCCCAGTCTCTGTTCAAACCTAAGTTAATGGTATCTAGTTTGCATATTAATTCAAGTTCAGCAGCTTCTCATTGGAGTCTGTTTTTGAAGCTTTTCTGGTGCAAAATTGCCACCTTAACGTCTGTCACTGAGTGATTAGAGAGGTTGAAGTGTTCTCCTACTGGTTTTTGAATGTTATGATTCCTGATGTCAGATTTGTGTCCGTTTATTCATTTGCATACAGACTGTCCAGTTTGGCCAATGTACATGGGGAGTATGAGGCTTGGAGAGTCCCATGCGCTGAGCAAGCGTCAGGGGATCCAGACAGTCTCCCCGGTCATAGTCCAGAAGGTCTCCAACTCTGGTGACTTCCGCCAGGACCAACTGGCCTGTTACTCAGAATTGGTGGGCTTTAGCCCTGTCCGTTCCAGCCACTGTTTTTAGTTGAGTCCGTTGCATATGTTTCCAAAAGGGCTGAGGCTGAGGTCTAAGAAAGGAGTCTAGTAATTTACTCATTATCAGACTCATATGAGAGGAGCAGCAGGGCCCAATTCTCTGCATGGGGAATAGTTAGACATTGGATTTCAATTTAATTCATGGATAGTGGACGTTTGGTAGAACTTTAAGTCTAAAGGGCTGATGTGATAGGCAGCCACAAAGACTGCTTGCATACTGGGTGTTATTTCTCTGGTTTACATTCGTAGCAGTTGCCTTTACTTAAATATAAATTTCAGTGTCTTTCTTTCCTGTCGCCCTGTAGCATAAGTAATGTCAGTAAATAAACCTGCATGTTAGACCCGGGGTTTCAAATGGAACATAATCTTACCTCCTGGTTCTGGAATATAGTTTTGAAAATGCACATTACTGATTAGTTACTGAGGTCTATAATGGGATAACACCCAGGAATATCAATGAGAGGTATCTATATGCATCAAGGAAAAGACAATCCCTACATTTGATACATGTGTTTGATTATTTCTAGTTAAGTAGATAATTAACTAAAGAGAATGCAGATAGTCATTTTTTAAAAGTCTACAGATTTCTCAACTACACACTGTCTCACTATCCCCCTTCCTCCCCCAACCCTAGTGCTACTTTCATGGCCCATGAAATCCTCAGATGTGGCTCTCTTGATTTTGTGGGGGACCTGGTCCAATTTGTGGCAGTGGGGACAGAAGCAGAGAGGCTCCAGTTCTTCTCAGCTGCAGGTGGTCTGAAAATTTTAGGGGATGCCAAGGCCTTCTACTGACAACAGTGTGATCATGGAGGTTGCATGAAAAATCATTTTGCAGGCCCAAAAATAATATGGCTGGCTTGAAAAAAAACCCATAAAAGTGCATTACGTTATAAAAAGAAAAAAAAATCTATGCACCTTGAAAATCACTGGGATTGGTGCTCCTAAATCATTTAGGTACTTTTGAAAATCACACTCCCAGTACCCAGAAGCTGAGAACAAATGGTGCATATTTCACAAAGACAGTGTTGAAAATGAGCAGGATGTACTTGTATATTAACACTGGATAGATCTCTGGTGCAGTGAAAGGGAAAATGATTACATACCAGACATGTTCCCATTCTCATGCTTTTTTAAATGTCTGTCTAGATTGGTTTGTTGACCAAAACACCTGTCACATAAGTGACATTTGAATGGCTTCTCCTTATTGTGGATGTTACGGACGTGCCTCTGCAGGTTAGAAGATATACTAAAAGATCTGTCACAGTATTTGCATCTAAAAATAAACGAGAGGAAAATAAATTGTTTATTAGTAACTGGAATAATAATCAGAATAAAGGGTAAAATTATTGTTCAAAACACACTTCAGACCCTAAATTCTCTCCTTTAAACTTTTTTCTTCTTTTCTGGATTTGCTGATAACTATTAACTCGATCCCACTCCAATTGCAGTCAAAGGCAAAGCTCTCATTGACCTAAATGGTACAGGATGGCACCTGAGGGGTCCAATTCTCTGCTTCTTCACAGAGCTTTCAGACAGGTGGCACTCTGTTGGTGAGGCTTCATCTGGAGTATTGTGTCCAGTTTTGGGCCCCACACTACAAGAAGGATGTGGAAAAAGTGGAAAGAGTCCAGCAAAGGGCAACAAAAATGATTAGGGGGTTGGAGCACATGACTTATGAGGAGAGGCTGAGGGAACTGGGATTGTTTAGTCTGCAGAAGAGAAGAATGTGGGGGGATTTGATAGCTACGTTCAACTACCTGAAAGGGGGTTCCAAAGAGGATGGATCTAGACTGTTCTCAGTGGTAGCAGGTGACAGAACAAGGACTAATGGCCTCAAGTTGCAGTGGGGGAGGTTTAGGTTGGATATTAGGAAAAACTTTTTCACTAGGAGGGTGATGAAGCACTGTAATGAGTTACCTAGGGAGGTGGTGGAATCTCCTTCCTTTGAGGTTTTTAAGGTCAGGCTTGACAAAGCCCTGGCTGGGATGATTTAGTTGGGGATTGGTCCTGCTTTGAGCAGGGGGTTGGACTAGATGACATCCTGAGGTCCCTTCCAACCCTGATATTCTATGATTCTATGACAGTGGTTCCCAAACTTGTTCCGCCGCTTGTGCAGGAAAAGCCCCTGGCGGGCCGGGCCAGTTTGTTTACCTGCCGTGTCAGCAGGTTTGGCTGATCATGGCTCCCAATGGCCGCGGTTCTCTGCTCCACTCCAATGGGACCTGCTGGAAGTGGCGCGGGCCGAGGGACATACTGGCCGCTGCTTCCAGCAGCTCCCATTGGCCTGGAGCAGCGAACCGCGGCCACTGGGTGCCGCGATCGGCTGAACCTGCGGACGCAGCAGGTAAACAAACCGGCCCGGCCCGCCAGGGGCTTTCCCTGCAAAAATGTCTGAACAAGTTTGGGAACCACTGTTCTATGAACTCCACTGACTCGTGACCTACAGGTGCAATTCAGTGAAGTGCTGAGTAACCTTAACATACACTGTAGCTAAAAGGAATTGCGGTTGAGCTTGCTCAGCACCTCACAGGATCCGGGCCAAGAGGCACTCAACATCTTTTATGATCAGGCCCAGTATTAGGATTTGATTCTGCACTCTGTGTTTGGACATAACTCCCCTTGAAATGAAGGATGCTTTTGCCTAAAAAACAACTGCAGGATTTGGGCTCTTGGGATGTAGGTTTTGTTCATATAGTCAGCTTTTCAGCTTCAATCCACACGAGTCTTTTAAAATTTCAAATACTGCATTTAGGAAGAAGCATAATATTTCTGATTTAATTGCATCAAATTAGTTAGGATGATTGATTCCCATGTATTTAAAAGTATTGCCTGCAAAGTTGAGGAGTTTGAAAAACAGTAGAGCATAACTCTACTGTTTCATGTGCTGCCAATACAATACAATACAATTAAACACTTTTGGAAAAAACATGAAACAAATTCCTTCTAATACTCAAATAAGGTAAAACAGGCCATTTTATCTATGCAAAATTATACTGTGTGATTAAATCTTTTTTTGAGGAATTAGTTTGCTCAATTGCTAATCCCAAAGAAAATTCAGTTATCTTCCAAAAACCAGCAATAAACAATCCAGATCTTTAATACTGTGCCAATGTGGGTAGTTTAGTCTATCACTCTGGTACCAGAGGCATCAATTTTCATACTCTGTAGTGATTTGGAGTCCCTAAAGCCTTTACTGTATTGCTCTTTAAGCCATTACTAAGACATACTCTAACTATTCCAAATTCTCTTTCTGGCAACTAGCCAATAGTCTTCATCACCCTAGTTTTTCAATCTTCTACTTTTCCTGTGCTTCAAAACATGTCCATTACACTCTGAACAGCGTCAGTTTTTCAGTGCAGAAATTGTCCATTATGCTTCTAATTGTTTCTGGCTTTTATGTAGTGGACGAGCGTAACACGCTTCAAGATGCAGCTTCAGTCATGAATAAAATTAGATTCAAATCCCATTTCCCAAAAAGACCCAGAAAAAAAAAAACGCATCACAAACAATGAGCTTTTTCTGCTCTTTACAGGTCCTAAAGTGCACAAATTTGTGTGTTTGTTTTATTGGAACATGACTTGGCTTCCTTCCAACTGTTTTTCAATGAATATTTCATTTTCAATAAGCTAATGCTTCAATTCTCATTTCTACATGTGCATAACTATCATGGATATTAATAGCAGATACACATGCTTGTCAGCAAGGGAGTAAAGCCAACTATGTTTTTGGTAATTATATATAGTTCAGAAAGAATTCAAATTAGACAGGAAGTAAATTTATACACCACCATCTTTGAAACTGTTTTTTGTTTTAAATCACATAATCCAAGGAGCACCTGAATTAAGTATAAACACTAACAATAATGCTGCTGTGTTTTTAGGCTCGGATTTACAGAAGTGCCAAGTGATTTAGGAGCATGACTTCCATTGAAAATCAATGGGACTTGTGCGCCTCCCTCACTTAAGCATTTTTGAACCACCTATCCTCAAATGTCAGTCATGTGCAGTGGGTGGGATTCTGTTACCACTGACATCAGTGGAATCAGAGTTAGACCAACCCCCTGTTATGTGTCTAAATAGCTACATCTACTAAGGGCCTGAACCTGAGATGCGGGGCGCCCGTAACACCCACTGAAATCAAGGGGAAAGTCAGCACCAATCCACATCAGGTCCATCCAGAATAAGATCTTTGGAATGTATTTATTATGGATGAATTCTGAAATAATCATATCATCTTACATTTAATACAGCACTTTCTATTCTGCAAGATCCCAAAGCAATTACAAAATCTGAATGTGGAATACAGGAATCTTCTTACTCACAACTGAGATGCTACTACCTCTGGGGTAGAACATGGAAAGGTTTTGGTGTGGTCTAGGCCAGGTGTTGTTTGTTTTAAAAATATGTTTTAACTAATGAGTTTGAAATCCTCTGTGTAGCCAGGGTAAGTTGTATTTCAGCGTGTGTTTGCTGGTCAAGGTGATCCCACTCTCCATTGCAGTAGAGACTGCAGAAACCTGTGGCCATTAAGTGGGGCCTAAGACCAGCGTATCTGTGCGGCGATCACTGATCATTACCGAGACTACCTATACCTCACCATGTGCTCCCTCTTAGAATTGCCTAAAAATATGGCTCTTGTCACACTCAAGGAGTCGTACAGCCCCTCTTCATGGATTCTTCAGTGTTTGTCCCTTCCCATACAGTTCTACATTATTTGGGGCCTGCTCATGAAAAGGGATGTGGGGGAGGATTTTGGCCATAGTTTGCAAAGTGCTTTGAAATAAAAAGTGCAATATATAGAATTGCAGCAAGAGCTTCCCCCCATCCTCCACCCTACACACATACAACCTTTAGTAGGCTATAAGTGGTAAATATCACATGGTTTTTCATTGGATTTTTATGGGTATCCTGCAGTACAATTGTAGTTTGATAGAATCTTGATTTTCAAGGAAGACCAAAAAGCTTATGGAAAGTTTAATTGGACCAACAGTACAGCTGGTAAGGAGCAAAATAATGCCACTGGGGTCAAAGTGGCATTCTCTCCCTACCCTCAAGTTAGGTCAGGTGCATTAGAAAGGTTTTGTCTTCCACTAACACACCAAGCATATAGCACATTGGCATTGGCAGGGCACTAGGCTGAATTGATTACCGGTGTGCTCTGTAGTTACAACAGCCAGTTTCTTCTCTGGATAAGAGATCCTATAGGACAAGGGTTCTCCAACTGGGGTCAGGACCTCTGAGGGGGCTGCGAGGTTATTACATGGGGGGTCATGAGCTGTCAGCCTCCACCCCAAACTCCGCTTTGCCTCCAGCATTTATAATGGTGTTAAATATATAAAAATGTTTTTAATTGATAAGGGGGGCTCACACTCAGAGGCTTGCTATGTGAAAGTACAAAAGTTTGAGAATCACTGCTATAGGAGATCCTATTTCTGTGCATTAAGGCAGGTGGGAGACTCATATTGTCAAAGCATTTTCAATAACTTCATGTCTTCAAGTCCCTACCCCACACCCTGCTGGTAACATCGACCAAAAAGGAGCTGAGCTTTGAGACTCTCATCAAGAAGTGGCAACAGAGAGTCCTGTGGCACTTTTAAGACTAACAGATGTATTGGAGCATAAGCTTTCATGGGTGAATGCCCACTTCGTCAGACGCAAGACTCTCTCTGTTGCTTTTTACAGATCCAGACTAACACGGCTACCCCTCTGTTACTTGATCAAGAAATGGCGTTATAATGGAGGTAAATATCCTTCCTCACCCCTACCCTTGTGAGTGAACATGCCCAAATAGAGTTGGGAGCCAACAGCTAAATTAGACCACTGCCTCACAGACCCTTAAAATTAATGGATACATAGGAAGGAGAGGGAACATTAAATTTCCTAAATCCGCACACACCAACCAGCAAATAATATTATGAACAAAATTAAAAACATTTGCTAATAATGATACTCAGAATCCCAAAGTGTTTTACAGACACTAATTTATCCTTACCACACCTCTGTGAAGGAGGCAAGTACTATTGTTCCTGTTTTTCAGATTGGGAAATTGAGGCATGGAGATGGTTAGGGCTGAGATTTTCAAGTTGCCTTGACACACAGTTCCCATTGAAATTAATAGGAGACGTCTAAATCTTCAAGGCAGCTTTGAAAAATCTCTCCCTAAGAGTATACCGACACTGTGATAAAAGGCCCGCAGCACTGAGTCTCAGAGACTGGGTCAGCTGACAGTGTGGTTACAGGGCTCAGGTTACAGGCTGATAAAATTGCAGTGGAGACTGTACCACTGACTCATGGGCTCAGAGGGCTCAGAGCCTGATGGCTACGCTGCAATTCTATTGCCCAGCAGCCCAAGCCCGCAAGCCCAAGTCAGCTGACCTAGACTCTGCGACTCACTGCCAAGGTTTTTTTCATCTCAGTGTAGACATGTCCTAAGTGTCTTTCCCAACGGAACTGAAGGCCTGATTCAAAACCTACTGACATCAACGGAAAGACTCCCATTGATTTTAATAAGCCTGTAATGAGTCAGTGCCAGAATTGGGGACAAAACACAATATTGAACTCCCATTCCCCTGCTGTAAACACTAGGCCATGCTCATGACCACAAACACATGTTATTATACCTGTAAGGCTGCTCTCCAGTGTGCGTTCTCAGGTGACGTGTTAAGTTAGCCGATCTTGGGAAAATCTTGCCACAGTATCTGTGATTAGAAAACAGTTTATATGACAAAGTCATATCGCCGTTGACTTTATTTCACTGTGAACTACATAATGCACCAGATGCACAGCCATAATTTAATCAATTCTGTATGGTACTGGGATTTCTTAGGCCTTTAAAAGATTCGATGAAGGCATCAGACAAATATAAATAACCCATGAATGAAGCCTGAATTACTGGCACTTGCTGGATTTCCTTGCACATAAGCAAGCAATTTATGCAAATAGACATTAATTTTAATTACCTTCCAAAATTCTAACCTTATTAATTCCATATCTGTCACATTCATGTTTTGGAAGCATGAAAATCTGTTATTTGAGGCTTGGGATTCTGGTTTGAGGTAAGGAGATTTCAATTCTTTCCACTTATTCTATGTGTCAGCAAATGTGACATCATTCTGTGCATTGAATAGGATCAGAGCAGACAAGATTCAAAGACCTAATCCATCAAGGTATGTTTCTATAACAACTTGTCTTGAAAGGTGACATGTTTTCAAAAAGATCAGATAAACTGATATGCCAGTGTCAAATACCCTAGCATTCTAGAGATGATATAGAGACTTAAATAAGGCAATTTTAAAAATCATTCCACCATTTCCCTATTTCACAGGGAACTATAATAACAATAAAACCTCCTCAAGGCTCCCAGGTAGCATTCCAAGAAACTGCATGATTAGAACAGTTACATTAAGGACCTTCAGCTCAATCTTGCATGGTAATAAGCACTCTCAACTCCCTCTGAAGGTAATGTCAGTTACGGGTGCCATGCATAAAGGACACTTTCAGAAGCTTTCAGGATTTGGCCCTATATTTGGAACATACAGTTTATTATTTCATACCAAGCTATACAAGCATGACCCTGATCCTTCTCACATTGACAAAATTCTGATTGACTTCATTCATACATGCAATGACTATGAACTTATAGTTTTTGTTAAGGCTGTAAACATATGTCCTTATAATTCATATATTTTGTGAAAGATCCCTTCTGACATTAGAGGCAGATGGTCTGAGGAAAGCAGCCCTGTAGCTTGTGATCAGAAAAATTAATAGTGAAAGCGCATTTATTAATATAAAGGTGATGAGGAAATTTGGGAACAAGCTTGTTTATGCAGTATTTTCAGCCTCATTTATCAAACTCGAGTGATGTAGGACAAATTCCTCATATAATAACAAAAAAACAAAACGCTGTTTCTGCGTTTGACTGAATAAAGAGCACTTTGAAATACTATAGACTTTCCATGATCTCTATTAATCATCCAATCAGGAGTAATTTCTAAAGTAAACAGCAGCGTCTTTTGAAAGCAGAGAAGAGATGTTAGGAGACCCTGTCATGATTAGCTCAGCAATTACCTGCAGGTATAGCGTTCCTTGCCCTTCCTCAGGAGGTTTTCTGGTAGGGCACTCGGTGGGGCTCGGAAGTTGAACATGGAAGGGACAGATTGTATGAGTTCACTAGCTTCTGGTTTCAGGGTACTAAAACTCTCTAGTTTTTCAGCCATGTTTTCTATAGCTGACATCTGCAAGAGGAAAGGAAAAAAGAAAACATCACAGTGAAGGTGCTCTTTTTCTATACAGATAATTCTAAACACAAGGAACTCCATTCAAAAAATGACTGCGTAGAAAACTATTTTGGTTTTCACTCTGTGAGTAGGACAAAGTGATGGAAAACTATGTTATCAGAGTTTGAATAAGACAAGTAACTTTTACTGACAATAGATCACTCCACAGCAGTGACGATGCTATACAGTACTTGCCAGTTCCTGTTCATCTAGCAGATCTTGTTTCCTAATTTCTGTACATGCTAATGAATAACTAATTCTGTATGAGATCTAAACTAATTGGTATGAAGGCTTATAAAATATTTACATTCAAATACTTTTTTTTGCACTACAGTTTAGATTCCTATGCTTTTCGGCTACATTGTATTAATGTTCTTGTTCCTATAGTAATTATTTGCAAACTCTGTATAAGGCAGATCCTATACTTGGGCTTGATCAGGTAAAAATAATGGGTGATCTGGAGTTGTCTTGTGGCAAGGATTCTTGTTCTCGCTGAAATCAACTGGAATTTTGCCATTAACTTGAATGGGAACAAGATCTGACTTTACATGCACATACCACAAAAAAGATATGTCCTCTAAAAATGATCCCTTGGAGAAGCTGAGTCTTATTGGAAAGTACCTGTAGCTGGTAGCAGAAGGATTCTTTTTAAGTTAGCACCTGCAATTTTCACATATAAATCTGACTCAGTGTATACATTGTGACCCTGAAGATAGCAAGTCACATTCGGATTTGAATTACATGGTGTAAATTCAGAATTAAGTGGAATTACACTCTCTAATCTAAAGGATGGCAGAATTAGCCTCATAGGCCACAGGTGTTGACACACTCGATATATCAGTTCCCATTAAGCAGGAACTGATATATACTGTGATCTCTTAACAAAATTTACCCTTAACTGTTTAGGGATTTCTTTCTTAGTGTTCTAATCTCATATGCTGGCTGGTTTGACTGCCCTCACTCCATCCATTAAAAATACTCTATAATAATACTCAAAAAGCACTATGGCCAACTTTTTCAAAAGTGATTTTGGAGGCCTCAGATTTTGGGTGCCCAACCTTAGACACCTTAAAGGAACCTGATTTTCAGAGTGTGGGTGCTCAGCACTTTCAGGCCCCTTGAAGATGTCTCAGGTTTGGCACCTCAAAAAATTGCCCCAAATCATCTGTCAGGTTTGAAAACCTTGGCAACACTGCAGAACACGGTAACATTTGAAAATAAGAGTTTCCTCATCTCATTCCCCCCTCAAAAATCACAGGGCTACAACTCAAGATTATAAAAGGCACACCACCATGCAGTCTTCTGAGAAACTGATAGAATGGAAGCCTAAAGGAAAAAGCCTAAACATTTTACAAAGAAGGAGAAAGTTACTTTAAAGCTCTTAAAACTAATTCTCCTCTCTCTTCCCACAACATAAATAAAAAAACATTTCTAGTGAAGTCAATGGAATTACACTATCCCAGTGTAAGAACCCAAATCTGCCTCATTAGCCAGTGTTTAATAGTAGCTTACTACATGGGTAATGCCACTGAAACTAACTGATACTAAGGATGAGCAAGAGTTGCAGAAGGATCTGATTTGCCTCTCACGCAGATTGGGATAACTCCACTGCCTTAAGAGGAAATACACCTGATTTACACTGGTGTAAGGGGGGGGGGGGCAGAAAAGTGCAAGGAGATTATTTTTCATAATACACCATAGGATTAATAAAGTAATATTCAAGAGACAGAATATTTTTCATGGAACCTTCCTCTAAAGTCTATGGTGCGATTGGTCTGATTTTGATGCTTTTGTTACCAAAAAAAATTGTACGCTTGTTTCTTGAAATGACTATTCATGTTCTGGTTAGCTCAGGGTTTTGTTTTTCCCTTTGCCTCATAGCCTGCCCTCTCATTTCATGCTCAGACTCCTAATGCACACTACAAATTGCAATGTACAGGGTACCACTGCCAATTTGCCAAATGTCTTTCATCAAACATGGTGCAAAAAAGCACAGAGGGAAGTCAAGATACATTTACTTGTCAGGCAACGAATGTGAAAGCATTGAGAGGCAGTAGGGGCTGTAAGCTCTGGGGTTTGATTCATAATCACTCAGCTGCTAAAACATTCTCCATAGATGCAAGTGGACAGCACATTTGTCAATATGAAGGATTTTGACATGTACTGATCACAGGGCTGAGATATGTAATGATGCTGCTTCTGGGATAGGAGGTAATTCTTCTCAGCAGAGCAATGTCATTATCAACCCATACAGCTCAACATCACCATAAATTTATTTTTATACCACTTCATATTCTTCTGTACTCAGAATCGATTCTTAAAGCATTTATGATTGTATTTCCACTGCCTTTAATTCCTTCTAATTGTTCCTGGCAAGTAACCATTCTGATATTTTACTATTGCAGAGAATAGATGGCTTGAATGAAAAATGACCTTTGGCCTTCAGGCTGATTAGCACTGACAAGACAGTGCATGGGTTATGATAGTACATATTTATGGTGAAGAATAATAAGTGCATTGAGGAGGATAATAAATGTTTTATTTATGTATATGTAATACTCAAGTCAGTTTCATTATATAGGGGTGTTAAATCATTTTTTGATCAAATCAACATTTTTCATGTACATGAATCCCTACAGTAATATATTAAATAAACTATTTTCCTATTTACATTTAAAATGACTTAGTCATCTTAGTATCATTATTTTATTTGCAGCTTTGGGGCGTGATTCTGCTCTGGCAGTGATACAAATCAGAACTAAGTTCACTGATGTCAATGGGGCTACACCAGTGTGAGGTCAGAATCAGGTCCTTAGTTTCTTATTCACAGAAAGTACAAGCACTTCCAATTACTGGAAAGCAATGATAGCTTTTTAGAAACACATGACTTGCCATGAGAATTACTATAAGGTTTTTTGTTTGTTTGTTTGTTTTTTTAAGAATGTAGAATGTAGTTACTTTACATGGTTTATATTGTTAAAAAAATGCACCATCACCAAGAGGAAATATTAAGTATTTGGGGTCAGATCCTCAACTGGTGTAAATCAATATAGTGCCACTGAAGTCATTGGAGTTACACCAGTTTATATCAGCTGAGGATATAGCTCCCAGAATCCAAACAATGCACATTTTTAAAAGGTAATAAGAAAAATAATGACTATTAAAATGGGCGGCTTTCCTTTGCTTTGCAGGCAGCCAGCCCTGAAATAAAGAAGGGGTAAAAGTGAGGGAAGGGTAAGCTATTAACTCCCTTCTTTCCTCTTGCACATATGTTTTTTGCCCATTTGTATTCCCTCCACTCATCGCCGAGAACCACTGAAGCAACATAAAAGCTATCAGTGAATCCTTCCTTTCAGCATCTTAATGCTGGCTACGGTAGCACTTTGCCTCAGCTAGAAGGAAGGGTCGCGGTTTCCCCAACAGAGCAGATCCTCTTCCCTCCCCCCTCCCCCCAAAAAACCCCTCTAAGGCAGAATTGAGGATTAGAGGATATAGCAGCAATGTAAGGTAAGAAAACCTTTCAGGAATGGCATAGTTATCAAAGTAGCAGCCATTAGCAACTCAGGAGATTCAGAGATGATGTTGGATTTAAAATAAAGTGAAACACTTGAAAGCACAACCGTACTGGGAATCAGAAAGGGAGAGAACACACCATGGTCCTTGGTTCCCCAGCTGACCTCAATGAATCAGCTCCTCACTACATCTCAGGTGCTTCCTGCTACTCTAGATTCCACACTTCGAGCCCTAATCCCCCTTCCCCAGCTTTGCTTCCCTATAGATCTTCTAAAGTCCACAGGGCCTCCTGTGATCCATGGTAGATCCCAGGGAACCAGGGGCCTACTCTGGTCTGCTGTAGCTTCTGCAGCCGTATATCCCCAAAAATAGCATGTCTGAATGACTTCAGATTCTCGTAACTGATCACTGGTCTCTAGCCCTTCCTGCAAAAATTTGAAGTGGAAATTCTTTTTTGAGTAGTTGGGGCGCTCCTGGATAAACAAAATAAATCTCAGTCTTAACAATGGAGGGGCTGCAATGATCAGTGAAACACTGATCTGCCAGGAGGGTAACTTAGCAGCGTGACAGACACTGGAAGGTTAGGTAGATAGTTACTGAAACAGGATTCACTTCCTCTAGCCTGTGGTCTCAAATCCAAAATCTCTTCCCACACCAAGATGCTCCCCTTCCACAATTTACAGATAATCTGATTCTTTATCACAAGACTGCCCAGGGCACTGCACCACATTATAAGTGGAATGGGTTTCTGCAGATCTTTATACCAAATTCTGATATCTCTCCATTCAAGTGAGTATTTAGGGTTCAGTTATGCCATCAAGGTACAGCCATACCTTGGAGACAGTGAAGAACCAAGCCACCCCTGGGTGACTCTGGGAGGAATTGTGTCACAATGAAGCAAAATTGCTTCTGGTACTCCCAGGAACAAAGGGGGAGCATGCCTATCATACCACCTCTCTGGACAATAGACTATGCTTCCCCCTTCGTACCTGAGGGTTCATCCAAAGCCCAGTGAAGCCAATGAACATCTTTCCAATTACTTTAATGGGCTCTGGATCAGACCCCCGGGAATGTTCACTGATCAGTATGAAGTCCAGAGCATAGCCCCACACTCTCCACCTCTTTTGGGGTGGCTTGCACCCCAGGTCAGGCTAAGAGAGAGCACTCCTTGTATTGAGGGAACACTGGCCACTGCATGGTGCAGTTGTCGGGGGAGGAAAGGCACAATCTGACTCTTAGTGTAGAATTAGTGTAATTTATACATCTACAGAGCAAGTTAGCTGAGGAGGTAAGAGAGCGAGAAGATTGCATTACATATTTTACATAAAGTTATTGCCTTATGGACAAGTAATGTCTGCTGCTAATCTGAGATCAGAGAATGGCAGTATTTTATAAAGCACTGTAATTTTTTGATTTACATATATGAGAGTTGTTGATTCTATCTGAGTCCAGATGTCTGGAAAAGGAAGTAGCTTTACCCCCACCTCCCTCCTGTCCCTAAGAGGCTATTAACCGCATACTGACGCAAACCGATATGTAGTTACAATTCCCTAGCGCTGACCCAAAAAGGCAGACATTACCATAATCGGATAAAACAAGTATTTATAAACATTTCAACAGGCTAGATATCATCAACAAGGGTCTCAGACATTTGTCTTAAGATTTATTTGCAGCAGCAGAAAATCAGTGACATACATAAAGGAGGGTTTATTTTAAAAAAAATTTTTTAAAGGATAACCTGATAGTATGAAATGATCTAGAAACTAGTATCAATGACGTGCATGACCTAATGTTTTACAAATTAGAATCCTTAATGCTATTATCGTAAAAACAACTGACTTTATGGCCATAACTCATGGGAAAGGATTGTACAAACGTTTGTTTTCTATTTTTATTCGTCTTATTTAAAGGAATTTCAAAATCCTGACGATTAAAGGTCAGCAGTTCTACCTCCCTACCCAAAACTATAATGATTTCTTTAAAAACATGACTTTTGGTCAATTTGTTGTACTGCAATCCCATACTTCATCACATTCATGTTCATGACCGAGACTGAATGACTAAATTTTGTGAAGTATCAAGTAAAGATCAAAATCTGATCTCAGGTATACCAGTATAAATCCAGAGTCTCCACTGACACTGATGTAGCTGATTTAGATTTAAACTGGTGTAACAGAGTGCAGATCTTGGCCTATAATAAACACAACAAACGAAAAAGCATGAATAATTCATCCCAAAATGCATTTTTATTTATATGGATAACTATTTTAATTATTTATCATAATTCTTCATTGCAAATGAAGTCCTAATTGAATTACAAGATGTCTTTATAGCACACTGCTTCTAAACTTTAGTGAGAGGTGGGGACAGAGTGCCAAGTTTTTGGGGGTGGATTATAAAGTGTGCAGATTGACTATATTGTGATCCATTCAAAATAGAGTGTTTCCAATTGATCTGGACTATAGGATTCGTGCCACAGAGTGAAAAATAACGTTAAATAAACTTAAAATAGATGAACCAGGATGCCATGAGTTGAGATATACAGGTTCAAGTGACACATTCAAACCCTTCAAATTGGAGACAAAACCATCCATAAATCAGCACCTTCCTCCAATCAGTTTAACAGTATGCTTTCAATACATATTGTATTGCAGCTGTTCAACCATCATCATGGCTAGAGGACAAAAAAAGAAAATAGTCCGATGACATAAATTTGGGGACAGAGCCAACATTAGGGAGAGAGGGTGGAAGAGAAAGAATGTACTGAGATTTTTTCTGTTGCATAATTACCACAATACAGAGCTGTTATTTTAAAAGCATAGTGGATCCAGAGTGCATCTTACAAGTCACTTAATCCTCCCAACACCTTTAGATGACACCATTTTGAATTCACTCCACGGAGCGAAAAAATGTCTGGGGCCATCTATGATGATGTCAAAGCTGTGCTGTCTATTTCTGTTTTACACCTATTTATTGCCTATGGCCACTTAAATTGATTCTTCCATGCCAAATTATCACGGGTGAAATTCATCACTTTGAATGGGGCCAGCACACAGCGCCTGAGTTCTCTCCAGTCCCAATCAATTCCTCAAAACAGGGTTCCAGTTCAAAAATAAGGTGTAAGTGATGCATAGGCCATTTGCTGGCCCTCTGCATAGGGACTAAATTCCATCCATTGAGCGCATCATTGTCAGCTCATTGCTATCACTAATAATACTTCATACGTATAGCCTGATCCAATGCCCATTGACATCAGTCTCTGCTTTGAATGGGAATTAATCAGGCCCTGAAATAGCACCTTACATCTGAGGACTTTATGAAGATGAGTAAGTATCATTATCATTATTCGCATTTTACAGATGGGAAATAGAGGGTTTAAAAGCCAGATTTACAGAAAGTAAGACTAAGGTCCACAAATATTTTTGTACGCTTAACTGTGGTACTTGGGTTGCAAATGAGCATTTGGGCATCTAAATATTCATTTGCATGTGCAAATGCCCCTCCCCCTTTTTTTCTTTTACACTGCTGAAGTCGTTCTGTGCACAAAAGTAGGCATGAAAAAATGTGTCCGGATCTCAGGCCACATTTTATGAAAGTCTGGCCTTAGTCTTGAGACACTATCTCAAGTCACAGTGAATGAGCAGAACAGAACATTGGTTTCCTGACTCTGACTCTCCTATTGTAGCCCCTAAGCCAGGATGTCAGGAGAATTCTGGGATTAGTAGTTATTGGTTAATTGCAGCTGCTGCAGGGGCAGCAAAGTAAGAACAAAACACTGTGTTATTTGGGGGATTATAAAAGTAGTTAAAAAGACTATTTGGATTTCCACATCAATTTGGTACTGGATTTAAATATGAGATTAAAGGGGGAAAAAGCTTACTCTCAATTTTACCCCATTCATGCGCCTGTTCTCATTCATTTCATGTGCCTACATGAAAGAAGAATTGGACCCAAAGGCCCCAAATCAATGTGTGTTGTATCTGTGATGTAAGGGCTGAATTGGGTACTTTAAAGTCTAGAATCCAGAGGATTTTGATCATCAGATTATAATACCTGTAATGGAGGTAAAATTTGAGGCCTAAACTTTCAGCATACCCTGGAGGCAAATAGCTTGTAGTAGCCTCACTAAAATACATCCAAAGGGCCACATGGTGAAGTCCTTACCTAGGCAAAACTCCCATTGCCTTCAATAAGAATAGACTGCAGGATTACGTAGGAAGAAGACCAATGTGACATGGCAAGATATTATCCACTACAGCTATGACATTCAGTAGGAAAGCACGTGGCATACTCCATAACTATGCAGAGGGTTATCTTTCATGTTATGCTTTTCTTATGCAATTTATTTTACAATGTTTAAATCAAAAATATAAGCAAATAACTTACCCAAGTTCTTTGATCAGGCAATTGGAACTGGGAGCAAAATTGAAACAAAAACAACACATTATTCCTGCATTGGAACCCTTATTGCAATCAATCTATTGTGAAGTTAGCTAAGGTTTCACAGTGAGTGGATTGTTTGCTTTTGGGCACACTCTACCTAAATGCAATCTTTGAAGTGGCAATTTATTGCAAAATATGACCAACTGACCTATTCTTGTACAGATTTAGGGCCCTAGGCTTTAAGGGGAATTTTTTCTGAGCAGGGACTGTGTAACAACTATAGGAATTGTACCTTAATATTTCTCTCTCTCCTCTAGTCTAAAAATTTATTTTAGAAGCCTATCCCATAGCTCTCATAGCATCTGATTACAAGGATGCAAATTAACCTCTTGCTTAAGCAAATGAAAAACTCCAGGCAATAAATGTAGCTATAAAAATAAGAATTTGTAGAAGAACGGAAATATTTGAATTTACTTCACAAATGTTTTTTACAGAGATAATTTTACCCTACCATTAGAAAGTGAAAATACATGGTGGAATCTGCAATTATATTAATAACCTGGGGACAATAGGTATACCCACAAAAAAGGTTGCTTGGCTAATTTGCCTCTCTGGTACTAAATATTGGGTCAAATTCTACGTTGGGATGTAGGGAGTGGTTTCCACTGAAGTTGATAAGAGGGCAGACTTTAGCCCTTTATGATTTGACAGGTTGTGCAATAGCATTTTTATTTTCATTTGCTATGTTTAAAAATGCACATTACACTCAAGACTTCATGTCACACCATCTCTTACAAGCTAAGCAGTCATCCCTAGCACCCAGATAAATGATGAAAAATGAAGACCAGCTGTTCCCATGTATTCTTTCTATTGCACAATCAGAGCCTGTATGATAATGTGTGAATTGCTATAAATGTACATCATTTATCTCACTGTATATTTTGAATGAATACTCTGTAACAGAGTACAGCTAAAGAAATTAATACGAATTAATATGGCATCATCTGATATAACCCAGGAATACCATTTTAAAAAATGATAGGTTCATTATAGATCATCCCTATACATGGTACAAGGGGACACTTTTTAGGCAGGGTAATACTTTACACAGCTGGATAATGATTCTTACTCAGGCCAAAGGGCATACGATGTACAGACAAATGGCATCCTCACACTAGGTTGAGATCTATGGGGACAAGTCAGCTTCACTTGCCCATGGTCCCTCTGATTCTCTCAGAGCAAGGCAACCCATGCTGCCATTGATTTGTCTCACACCAGCTGCCATCCCATACCCTCTCTGAAATATGGAAAAGCCATAATTATTCCGCATTTTCTATAGTGCCATACCTGTGCATTAGAGGCATTAATAAAGACACAATTCCTGCTCCAAAGAGTTTATAATCTACTTCAGAAAACCTCAGAACATGAAGCTGGCCAAAGAAGGGGACAGGGAAAGAAGAGACAAGGTGTAAAAATAAAGAGAAATATATTATATGTAGAGAAAAATCATATAGGACCCGACCATTTTAAATAGAGACTGTGCGGTGGGAATGACTTGCCTAACTCAGCCATAATTTATGATTCTCTAAAGGGGGAGGGATAGCTCAGTGGTTTGAGCATTAGCCTGCTAAACCCAGAGTTGTGAATTCAATCCTTGAGGGGGCCTCTTAGGGATCTAGGGCAAAATCAGTACTGCTAGTGAAGGCAGGGGGCTGGACTCAATGACCTTTCGGGGTCCCTTCCAGTTCTAGGAGATAGGTATATCTCCATATATTATTAAAAAATGACAACTCCTCCCCTAGCCATGCAGCATTGACCTCCCACATTGCAGTCACAGAAGGGCAACAAGAGGTTGTATGATGGGAAGAGATACAATATGTTGGCCTTTCATCACTCTGTACTTCCTCTCGGGTTTTCTGGGGTTTTTGCTCCTCTTCTTACCAGACAATGGAGAAGAGCGCTTACCCCAATATCATTAAAATGTTTGGAAATCCCAGGCTGAGTTCCCTGCTAGTGTAAATGGGTGTGGCTCCATTGACTTCAAAAAGTTTCCCTCATTTATACCAGCAGGGAATTTTGCAAGTTCTCTGTGAAGAAAACACTAAGGGTGAAATCCTGACCCCATTTAAGTTAATAACAAAACTCTCATTGACCTCAGTGAGCCAAGCATTCACCCTAGATGCCTAGCATATCCTCTCTTGAAATCCTATGTCTACTGTATGCCTTTAACTCCCTCCTCCATCTTCCCTCCTCATATGTTATTTATTTAGATTTCTGCTGCACTATATAAAAGCGTGTCCAATCCAAACCGTGGGCACCTCTGACAAGCCCTGAAGAATACATTCATGCATAAACAGACTCCATCAGACCCACAGATCACAGTACCCCAGCAGCAACATAAATATACCAAAATGTGATAAACTCCTCCAGCAAAACTACTAGAAGCCTCTCCCCATTTCAATCGAGCTACACAGATTTATGCCAGCTGAGGACCTGACCATCACTGAATTTCTACCAGGCAGTGCAACACCTGAAATGTTCTCTCTGTAAATGTATTATAGCTGTGTGTGAGGCTCCTTAACTACTCTGTTTTTTTTAAACAGACCTAGAAAATGTATGCCTACTTTGTCTTTGCAATACCACAAAGTCTCCCATCCTGCAGCCCGAACCTGTTTTCATTCACTTACTCATGCTAAAGGCTGAGGAGGAGGAGAAGAGATAGCAAAGGCCCTAAAACATTCTGAATTGAGATTACGGGCCAGATTCTGCTCTCACTCACAGCAGTACAAATCCAGAGGGGACGCTCAGTGAAGTTAACTGGGATTTACACCACTGTGGCTGAGAGCAGGGTTAGGTCCTTTCTGTGTATTGATTGTTAGTATCAACTGCTATGAAATGGAAATTGGAAGCACTTTCATAAAGAGACAGAAAAGGTTGGCTGGTTGCCTTGCAGCTTTGGTAAATATAGTACCTCAGTATATTCTCCTGAAACTCTATCAGGTAAATTTTTATTGTAATACTTAGTGATTAGCATCAGCTATTCCCTTCATTTCCTATAGTGTCAGTACCTTAGTGCTTTTCTTCCTTTTCCAGCTGTGCAAGAACATTGCTCTCATGTATCTGTGCTAAGGCATGGCAACATCTGTTCTACACAGAAGCCAAAAAAATCCCACACTTGAGTAACTGAGCCTCACAACATGAGGTAGGTGCGTCCTCATTATTATCCCCATTTTACAGATGCTAAATTGAAGCAGAGAGTTTCCATAGCCTACCCAAGAGCTCAGAGGGAGTAAATATCAGAGCAGGGAGTTCCTTACCCCCCTGTCCTGTGCTCGAAGCACTAGACCAAGATGGGGAAGTGAAGTCACCCTGTCAGACTGGCACAATACAGGATAAGCAAGTGATACAAGGTTGCAAATAATGCAGAGTTTTGATCCAGGCTATCATTAACCGTTTCTATGCCATGTACAGACCCACATGGTTGAAAGAGGCCTATTATTTTCTTGACAAATGAGCAGCAGGACATTAAGCATATGACCAAAGAACCGTACAATGTTAACTGAATGTCTTCAGGCATGGAAAGGGGATGTATTGCAAGCACATATTATTTCCAGTTATTCTACAAAGTTACTGAAACCATGCAGTTGCTCTGTGGTCAACTGGAATGGGAGTGTTTGTACTGTGTCCTTTCTGGGTGTCTTTATATATGTATATAGAAAGAGCCTGGTCTTTATAAAGGCTTTTACTTGGGGTGCCCAGATTTGTGGGCCCCACTATGTATCTGCAAAAAACGGGAAGTGGAAATGCTATCACTGATATCTCCAAATATTCAGCTGTACCCACACACCCTGTGCTTAAACTTATATATGGCAACATTAGTGCCCACAATTAATTACAGGCGGAATTACTTGAGGGTGCAAAACTGAGCAGTAAAAATTGAAGCCACTTTTCAAGATCAGGCCCCAAATTCCATTGCCTCTTTGGGTATTGCTTAGAGATGGACACAATGATCCCTCCACTGCCATTGGCCACAGTGGGGAGACTGCAGAAGCACAACTTGGTAGTAGCACATCTTGTTTGATCCATTCTAATTTTGTGGGGAAGGGAGCTCTACAACATACATGTAGCTCAGATTTGGGTCCCGCTACAACCAGAACATGATGGTTTAACTGCAAAACATCACGAAGAACATGCTAATGTTTTCCCACCACAACGACATTGGAAAAATTGTGTGTTTTAGGAAATCCGAAAATAACTCAGACTGCATTCTTTTCTCTGCACCTGCTTTGAAGCATCAACAGGATTTGTTTACAATACTGAAATTCCAAAAATACTTACTTGCGGATGAAACAAGAATCCTGGGGAAGGTCTCAAGTACTTTTCCTTTAAAGCTTCAAGTGGGTCAGTTAACTTTCTTTTCTCTACTCTGTAAATGTTAAAATTGATTTGCTTGTGATGATTCAGTCTTAGGCATTAATAACTATTCAGCTACTTATGTTTAAAATAGTCAACAATACATCAAGTAATTGGTTTCTTGGTGATAATGGTAAAAGATAAGGAGGTACAGTCATCTCTTGATTTGTGCATGCAATGCTCAGTAGCACTAATGAGAGTCGTGAACATCCATTAAAAAGAGATTACACCATTTACATTGGAAATAATCCCATTTCAAAAGGCCAATACTATTGATAATAGTAACTGATGACTAACTGCACTGAGCCCTGTTATCAAGAAATAGGGCCCAACTGCATTTTCCAAACCCAAGAAAAGCTCTCATTGACAGCAGTGGGTGCTTTTCACATCAAGCCTGCAGAAAGCGACCGTTGGGAAGCTCATCTTCCTTTGTGAAGAATTTAGGGCCTGCTCTTGCCAACCACTTCACATGGGCACAGGGGTGTCCTTGCAAAGAGGAAGTTAGCAAGATCCAGGCCTGGAGAAATGTAGTGAATTTGCCACAACAGAAATGAAGGCTATATTCAACTAATTGTGTGTCTTCAAGTAGTGAAATAGGGCATCTGATAGTTTAAAATTAGTACTGGCATTTTAGTTCCTCCTGCAGTTTTGATTATCAGTTTAAATTGTATCATTTATCAAAGGACTGATCCTACATTCCTTACTCAGACATAATTTTCATTGGCTTCAATGGAAAGTCTGCCGGAGTAACAACTATGGAACTGGCTCCATGTTATGCTGGCAGCATTCCTTTACTATTCCTTCACAAATTGCATTATCATGCACTGCAGTACTGTATAACAGTAAAAATTTCCACTAATTCAGTAATGATAAATTAATATCATACAGGAAACCTGTGGCCTAATACCTATACGGCATAAATTAAACCATCTCAATAAGTAACACACTGCTAACGCTGTTCCTTTCTAATGCATACCCTTTGTCTTTTGCCAGAGAGTGTTTTATGAAATTTTTGCCAAAAGCAAATTTTTGGAAGATAGTAATGAATTAAGATCATTTGTATTACAGTAACTTTTTATTTTTAACAATAGTCTCTTTGTGAAATAGGCTATTTAGATTACGAACAAATAGCTTTTATGGCTAATATTTCACTACTCCTATGTTTCCCGTAGATTAATTTAGACGTATGACTACAACTAATTACAGATATGCAGGCAGAGTATCAAAGTGCATACAAGTGCTGACGTACACAAGACCTGTGGTGAAATCCTGGCCCCACTGAACTTAATGGCAAAATTAATGGGAGTTCAATGGATGTGAGGATTTCACCCTGATTTCTAAGGGCTTGTCTACATGGGGAAAATGGCCTGGAATAGCTGTTCTGCAATGGCGCCACATGTGGACCTTCTTATTCTGCACTGAGTGTTCACATGGGGAGTTAGTGTGGTATAATTATTGTGCTTTAAACTCACAAGCTAGCTTATTTTCCAGTAGCTTCCCTGTGTAGACAAGCACTAATATCTTGGCTTGCTTAGGATCCGATCCTATTCCCACTAAAGTCAATGGGAAGACTCCCATTGACTTAATGAGGTGAGATCAAACCCTTACTGCTCACAATTTTTTTATTTCGTTTTGCCACCAGGGACACATTCTGCCTTCACTTACACCCGCACAGCCTCACAGAAACTGTTGGGCTGCTCTAGTGTAACTGAGAGCAAAATTTCACTCTTAGTGCCCATATTCCTTTGATCTGTCAGCCCAGATTCAACCCCTAGTTGCAGCTGTCTGCTACAGCAAGTGGAGTGGAATGGTGCAACCGAGAGAGAATTTGGCCCAGATAATGTTTGAAATAAATGCTATTATGGGGGTAGGGCATGGGGTGTAGCGCTTCTGAGAAAAAGGGACTTGTAGTAAAAGAATTTAAAGAACGTTTTCAAATATCCAGCATTTGTGCCACCTCATTTCTGGATAAGCAAATGTATTACATTACTACATATTGTAAATGACAGTGCATGCTGAGCTAATGGATCACTTCAAGTTACACAGGAAAAGTCCTGAAAGTGTTAACTATGCTCAAGAAAGCCATATTCCATTAAAGCCTGTTACCTGTAAATGGGATCCATAAAGAATGGAGTGGGCCTGGCATGTTGCAAAGAAGCATCAGTTGCTTTCCTTGTTTCAAGGTCACCTCCTTTCTTTTCACCAAAGACATGGTTTTTCCGAGGCTCAGCTTGTTTTGTACCACTAGCTCGACTTCTGCTGCCCATGCTCAGATCTAGTGGTTGATCCTGGCTTGTCACAGATGGAGCTGCTGGTTTTGAGGTTATAGGAGTAACTGGCTTCTCCTCCTTACGTTTAGTGGTGAGGTCAAAGGGAGACTCAGCGCTTCCCTTTGGGATCTTCTTTACTTCGCTTGGTGACTGAGGCTCCATTTTCAAAGGCAACGGTCTCAAGTCTCTATCAGGAAATGGGTACATTGATTGAGAGAATGCTGGAAAAAATGGGAGGGGAAACATGGAAGGGTAAGGTAAAGCTCCAACTTTTTTGTCTTGCAGCCCCACAAGTCCTGTTGAACCAAAGTATTTTTCAGCAATAGAAGCAATAGCCTTTATAGAATCATTCACAGCTCCTGACACCGCAGTTTGTTCCTCTAAAGATGGTGAGAAAATGGAATGACTGCTGTATTCTTTCTTATTATTTATTGAAGCCAAATTCTGAAGAGAGCTTACTTTGTCTTTGAACATTTTACCATTTTCTTTACATTTCTCTTTATCACTTTCAATGTCACTTTCCAGATCAGAGCCAGAGGTGGTCTCCAGGTCACTGCCACTGGGAGTACTGACATCATCAAGGTCACTACTCTCTGACTGGTCACTGATTTTTTCGTGCGGCCTCTCTTCAGAGGACCTCTCTGGTTGAAGCTCCACTGGCTTATTTTCACCTACAGAGGGGTGCTTATTTAGTGCCTTCAAAATATCCTGTGTAGCTGGCAGTATCTGAGGATGTGTCATGAGGGGACTTTGACTTTTGTTTGTCTGGTCTGTGCTGGGTAGTCCTTTAACAGGAGAACTAGCAGGTATCAAAGGTGGCCTGTGGTACAAGCCTGAAGGAAACAGACCAGGAAAGCTAAAAGAAAATCCAGGAGCTGTTGGAAAGGTAAGACCAGCAGGATGCCTATTGGCACCAAAATAGTCAGCAAGGCCCGGATTTGCATGATTCATATTAACCATGGACGTTTTATCCATAGCTGGGGTTCCAGGAAGTGAAATGCCTTGGCCAAAAAATCCTCCTGCTGCAAAATGATTCTTGCCCTCACAAAATCTCCTGTGTTTATTTAAGGAAGATGTAGTGCTGAACATTTGTCCACAGTCTTTGCACTTGATTTGGGTTCTGCAATCAGCATGCATGCGCTTATGACGACAAAGGTTTGAAAACTGAGTATAGGATTTATGGCAGACCTCACCTGTGTGTAAACAACAACAACAACAAATCTCAGGCTTTATGATAATTCCCCCTTTCCCCACCCGAATTTAGCAAAGAAAACAATTTGTTACCCCCAACATGTCAATTAGGAAGCCATAGGGAGAAGTCTGTGAGCTTCATCTGGGTGCACAAAACAAATGAAAACTCATTTTACTTTTTCCAAAGCAAGGCATCCAATTAGACAAATGTTTTGAGACAGCATAAAGAACCCTCCCAACAAAAAATAAAAATCCCTAAAATACAAATATTTCCTTTTCATGATACTTGGGTTGCTTACAATGTTTTAAATTCATGATCATTATTATTATTTATACTCAGTAGCACTCAGAGCGCCTGATCAGAATCAGGCCCCCAATGAGCATGGCACAAACTAAGGCCCTGATCCTGGAAACATCTAAACATCTGAATGGCTTTATCCACATAAGTACGTCCACTGATGGCACTGCGATTATTAAAATGCTTAAAGTTATTCACAGGCATAAGCATTTGCAAGATCAGAGCCACAGAAGTAGACATAGTCCCTGCCCCAAAGAGCTTACAGTCTAAAAGACAAACAAGATATATGAAGGATGGGAGAGAGGGAGACAATCAGATATATACAAGCACATATAACTATTAATAAACCCAATGTTTTGCATTTACAAATGAGATGCTAATTACATGAACGCTTTGGCATTCCAGGCTGTGGTTTCCAGAGCAATCCCAATCTGGTGCCTGGGCACATATGTAACATTCTCTATTTTCACATACAGTGTTAGAGGAATGCATATGGTGAGTGTGATAGAGTTACAGTTGCTTTGGAAGCCATAACGCTTAATTTCATGTCTCATGTAATTATAATCTTGGCCTTAATGTTTCATAATGTAGTTTGCTTGTTTGTCTCTTTCATGTGAAAAAACATACCCTACTTCAACAACTATTTCCTCAAAAAACGCAGCTGTATTTATTTGAATGTCTGATGCTCAAAACAACTCAATGGATTTCCTCAAACTCCTTTGGGACAAGAACAGTTTCAGCTCAAAAAAGGAACATTTAGAGAAAGCCTTAAACCTTGGAGATTAGGGGTTGCAATTTTGATCTGACCGGCCTGATCTACACTACAACATTTCCCATGTCTGAATACAGTTATCAACAACCACATTCAGTGACATGATGAGGAGGGTGGTGTAGTGGCCAATGTAGAGTGAGACATGATATATTTTCGTAGTGTAAACCAGATCACTGAAGTGAACGGGATTTTGTGCTGTTAGCAGGTAAATGTCATATAATCACAACTATAGGGTCACTACTGCAAAGATGTAATTTCCTACTTTGGGAAACCTTGTTTTCATGTCATCTTGAAAGAGCACAATTACTTTGATTTTTCTCTCCTTTAGGAACTTTATTGAGCAAGGCATTTGGGTAGAAAATAGTGAATAGAAGCAAAAGGCTTAGCAATTTAAAATTCCCTGTTAGAGAATAAGATCTATTCTAGACTTCAATCCTACACACACACAAACATGAGCAACTTCATACATGTGCGTGTTCCCATTGAACTCAATGGAACTACTCATATATGTAAAGTTACTCAAGTAACTTGCAGAATCAGGGCCCTGAGTTTGTCCTCAGTAAGAAGCTTTTCCTTGCAATTTGGAATTCTCACTAGAATAGGAAAGATCTATAAGGGAACTTCAATAAGCTTCATTGAGGCCTACCGAAATCTGACCAGAAACTTGTTTGAAAGGAGAAAGTCTGGGTTGTCATTCATTTGGAAGGTTGCTGTGGTTTGACTTATAAATATTTTAGGTTTTGTTTGTCTGTACAAAGTGTATGTCCCTTTTTTACTGTACTTTCACACATCATCAGGAAGTTTCCAGAGTTGTGCCATGCAATGTGTTGTATTTGACACTTTCCTGGATAAACAGAATGTAATGCTAAAGCTGCTGAAACACACGTTCCACCAATAAGTCTCGTGTGTTAACACTTCATAGATAGTATTCTGCTTCTATCAGTAAATGTTCTAATTTGTTCAAAAACAAAATTAAGCAATGTTATACTGCTGCGATAAAAAAAAAATTCTCCTTCAGGGAAAAAGCATGTGGCTACACTTTGACTTAATATGCACTATATCTTAAGCTCTCATCTTTCACACATCAAAGCCACACAACAATTCACATTGTGTATTCTGAGCCCTTTTTAACAATCATTTTCATGCTTTGAGACAGGCTGACATAATTTACAATGGCTCTATTTTAAGCTGGTAAAGGAAACTGAATTGAATGTATCTCATCCTGCAGTGTTGGTTCCCATGAACTATAATCACGTCTTCTAACTTCCACTCACACTAATGCCTGAGCTAACCTTCCTGCGCTTCTAAACCCCTGCCCTTGAGAAACTTGACCACTTGTTGTCATGTCTTAACTGTTTACCTCTTTAGTGGGCTCTTCACATCACAGCAATAATATTTCCATTGTCTAAGGGCCTGATCCTGTCAGACAAGTTTTCCTATTCATGTCTCATTGCTATCATTGGCATGGCTCAAGTGGGAAAAGGTTGCAGGATTAGGCCCAAACACAGGAAATGTGCAATGCTATAATTCAGGAAGAATGCCTGTTACGGTATATCAGTTGGTGTTCCTGTAAGATAGCTTCATTCACAAAGAAGATTATAGATTAAAAAAAAGCATAAAGTTTTCCTACCATGCATATTAGAATGCCTGGTTTTCTCTTGCTACATTTCTCCCCCTAATTCGGGAACCAGATCCTAGTTAATTAAGGATTGTAGGACCAGCCATTTATTTGTTCTGGTATAACACATTTAATTGACATTTATTTATTATGTATCATATAGTCAACATATAGGGACCGATCCTGCTTCCACTGAAGTCAATGCCAAAGCTTCCATTGATCTTCACGGTGCAGAATCAGGCCCACAAAGAAACGTTTAGGGCTAGCTTGTGCAACTCGTGGGCCCAATCAGATAAGCCAAAGTAAATTGGCTACAATTGTGTGAATAAATGCTAACAGTGAGAGTTGCACAGTCTAGCCCTTGGATACCACGAGTCAAATCCTTATCTACTGTAAATCAGTGTAGCTTCACTAAAGGCAATGGATCTACACCAATTTAAACTAGAAGAGGATCTGACCACATATATTTAATTCCAAAAAATATATTTATACTAAGTACTTTTACAAGACCAATATGTACTGCTTTAGGACTATATATTGCCAAATAATTATTCTCCATCAGTACACTCAAAACTGAAAAACATTGTATTTCCATGGAAAAGCAAAAAAAAAATCTTCTTACAAGTTATTGGTATCCTTGCACACTATTAGAATGTGTGCAATTTAACCTTTAAAAGGCCTAACATGACTTTATACTTCTCTTTAAAACAAAACAAAAAAATATTATTGAAATCATGCAAATACAAGCAGCTAAAATATGCAGATGTATATTATTATAACTCCATCCACGTAAGTAAGAGCCATGACAAAGGACTTGCCTTTGGGACCGTAAAACATAGTCTATATAATAGGTCTCCCTTGTGCAAGATTCCTCTTGTATTTAAAATATTGAAGGGAGAAATGGGAAATATTTTCATAGGTAATCTGCTGATTTTAAATTAAATAAATGGAGATATCCTGTCTCCTAGAACTGGAAGGGACCTTGGTCATTGAGTCCAGCCCCCTGCCTTCACTAGCAGGACCAATTTTGATTTTGCCCCAGGTCCCTAAGTGGCCCCCCTCAAGGATTGAACTCACAACCCTGGGTTTAGCAGGCCAATGCTCAAACCACTGAGCTATCCCTCCCCCCCCCCTACTTTTTATATGGGCTTTAAAAAGTAGCTATGTTTGGCAATCAAACTTTGGACCCAACCCTGTAATCCTCATTCACCAACGTAGTCTTACTTATGTGGATAGTCTTACTGAAGTCTATGTATTACCTGATACTGTTGAATTTTACAGAGAAAACCCCATTGATTTTATTGGGGAATCTGCACATAAACTGATTGCACAGTATGATCCAATGGGATTACTCACATGAGCAAGAACTATTCCGATGAGTTAAGGTTATATGATCTAGCTCTTTGTTTTCTGCCCAACTTTTATTTCCATGTAAAGTTTTGCTTAATATTTAGATGGAGGGGATTTACTGACTTAATAGCTTCCATGTATTAAGGCTATAGAAGCTGGATTTGACTTCTCCAGTTAGTCTTATGGTATGTTTGGTGTTCTATATCCTTACCTTTACTCTAAGCAACTAACATATAGCTACTGCTTCCCTCCTTGCAAGTTTTATCACTGTGTAGACCCCCAGCCCTAACACAAACCACAACCCTCCCACCCCACCCCTCGAGGTATATTAATTCATTTGATGTGTAAGTGTACTCTGTCCTGCAATTTTCTTAGAACCAAGAAATTACCTAGCAGTTAAGTTTGCATATTTTCTGCTTATTAAACAAATTACTGTAAGTACTATTTTGAATACGTTCAGCCTATTATGGCATGTGGTTTCTATTTGGAGATTTTGTGAAGGCAGTGAGTAATTATCTTACTGTTGGTGAGTTTTCACTCAAGCTTGGGCGGTATACTGTAATAAGAGACAGTTGCCATAAACAGACTGGTAGGGCAAATCATGGTGTGTGGCCTTGTGCTGGGAAACAGATATCTACTTTAAGTGACCTGACCCCCAACCCCTCAACACTCAGAAACACCTACCCCAACACGTGATCTCTACATTCTTTTGTTCTGTAATTTCATAGCTATTATTCATAATTGTTCTATAGTTTTTTGTCCATCACACTTTGCATTTGAAGAATAACAGTTGATGTTTTGATTTACCAGAGATCACTGAAAACATTAATGGAAAGCATTTTACACATGATTTCATTTGAAAAGAAGTATAGTTCTATCCAGAGCATTTGATTCAAAAGCAACTGTAACTCTACTGCTTGACTAGTCCTCCATGGCAGGAAGCCATTGTTTTCTAATTATTTCATTTTCACTAATACAGTATTAATTTGAAAAAACCCTCTGTGATCCTGGGTGGGGAAAAATAATTAAACTGCTGTAATTGCATCTCATTAATTAGATATTTGCTAGCTCAAATAAGTCCAAACATAAATAAATATGAACTAGTCCACTGGCAGAGCGACAGCCCTTACAAGAACATTTCTTTTAAGTCATTGTTACTCATGCTGATGTATTATCAAGACCCAAAGCACATGTCATAGAACCATTAAACTACTCCCTAGGTGAACATATGCTGGGTGTTCCAATATACTGAAGAAGTTAATACCAGAACTGTTGAAAGCTGATCGCTGGTGGCTCAAACTCCAGAGCACAAGTCCCTGTAGACTAGTATGAAATTGCAAGTTTTCCCCCTCTCCCCATTAAACTAGCTTCCAGTCATTTGACCTTACACCTTTGCACTGTATTTATCTGGATGCTACAGATCTGCAGTGTAATTTAGTCTTCTTTACAATGTTTTAGATTGGTCCTAGTTTGAAGCAGTCACTTTGAAAAGATGGAATGAAGCCACAATCAGTTTGGAAGAAACACCAGGAAAGAGTTCTTGGCAAACTAGTGCTGAAAATAGGGAGATGGTAGTGAATTAGGGCATTGAGTATATAGGTGTGAGGATTTTTAATTGGCTTTGAGTGGCATTTGAGGAGAATGAGTTGGGATTCAATGGCCAAAGGAGAAATATTTCTCTTTCATCACCATATGGGAGAGAGAGTCTCTTGAAGCAGTAACAAGTAGCCTGAGTCCTGATGCTGCAGCAGGATCTGACTGCGCTGAAACCAATGCAGTCAGTGAGACCATGTGGGTGCAAGAATCTTCACTACCATGGAATCATGTCCATGTTTTAAAAAGCTTGATTGCCAGGACAACGGTTTGTCAAGGTCTAGCAGCTTCCAGTTAATACTTAAGACTGGGATTTGCAAAGGAGCCTAAGGGAGTTAGGCACCCATCGTCTATTGAAATTCTATAGCCCTTACTATGATAATCAAATCCCAGCCTAACAGTGTGAACTAATCTTGTAGGGAGACCTCATGAGCATTTCCAAAGCAATGCAGATTTTCAGCATCAGATACTTTTGCCTGTCTCGCTTAAATCCCATAACCCACTGAGGCTTTTCATTATTGGCTAACTATATTGCCTCTGTCAAACCCTTCCCTGAACTGCTCTTTGTGTCGGGGGGCAGAGGGGGAGAGGAGATATCCCTGGGGAAACAGGTGCATTACAGTGTACAGTGTCTGCTTGGAAAGGAATAATATATAAAAACAACTCTATGTATTGGACTATGAATTATACAGCTACTCATTCAGTAAGTCAGGGCTTAAACCTACTCCCAATGGGAGTTTCAACAGAAGCAGGACTGGGCCGCCTATTTCCTGATTATGTTGCTTTTTTTGAGACGAGACAGACATTGAAGTTTAGACGTTTAGTTGAAGACTTACATATAAAGGGCTTGACACTGCTGTGGATGTGCTTGTGCTGTTTAAGGCCTGAAGAAGTAGCAAACGTTTTACCACACTCTGGACAAGCGTGAGCACGAGCCCCAACATGCTGGGAACGAATGTGCCTCTGAAGGTTGCTGGGGTCCGTGAAAACCTGCTAGGAAATGAATACTGATTAATCAAGCAACTTAACTGCAGCAAGGGAGCCAGCAATCACACATGACTCCTACAAGACCAAAATTGTGGTTTTGTTTTTTTAAAGGCTAGAAAATGAAACAAAAACCACCTAACATTGGCTGGTTAGTATGACCAGATCTTGCTGCATTGAAGTTTTGACATTGGCTTCAACTGGAGCAGAATTGGGCCCTAGGTTTTACAGGACTAGCTGATTACTCTTTGGAGCAGTGACTTAGGCAGGCTCTTTGTATAGTGCTTGCCAAAAAGAGGCTGCGACCTGGTCATAGTCTCTAGGCATTACTGCAGTATAAATGCTTTATAACAATAAGGAGTGACTTGCATCAAGGAAATCCTGACCCGCAACCTAGTATCAAGGATACACGTTCAGCATCTAGCTTTGTCTCGCTACAAAATAAAAAACATGTTGGAGCAAGTTTTGCTTCACTGAACTTAAGCAGACAAACTCCCATGGACTTCAGGGAAGCAGGAGCCGATAACAGTCTCCATAGTGTTATGTAGGATTAATAAAATTATGTATCCAGGAAATGCAAAAAGGAAAAGCCACCTACCCAGACACAAAAACTAAAAACAAAACCTGTGGAATCATAGGGGGGGAATAATTCCTTGCTGGTGTGGTATAAAGAGAGCTGACTACAACTGTGCATGAATAGTCCACATAACGGGCCCGAGTCTCAGCTGGTGTAAGTAGACATTGCTCCATTGGAGACAATAGCTGGGGACCTGGCCCATCATTTCTTCTTATTATTGATCTTGCACTAGTGTCCTGAAGCCTCAATCAGCACAAGGGGGAAATCTAGTAGCCCCTTGGAGGCTAATTTCCTGCACATGGTGCTACGGATCACCTGGATGGCCAGTGCAAGGTAGTCAGGGGGGTGCCTTACATACTCATATTACCTTACATGACTCCGCTATCTCAGTCACAATCTGGCCCAGAGAATGCGAAGGAACATGAGGCCATCCCTGCATTTCTAGCAGGAATTCCTGCTGCTTGGAGGTAGATAACTTAAATAAAATGTTACCCACTCTTTTTAATATATACTAGTTCTTTTAGCAGGCCATACTAATTTGAGGGTTCACCTTTCAAAATATATTTACAGTTTCCTGAGATTGGGATCAGACTGGGGGGAAAAGGTTCTACCCCCATTCCCAGAAAAGATGGATAGTTCCGCTAACGTGCTTGCAAGTGCAATAGTTAATAACCTTGACGTCATTAGGCTACAAAATCACTGCCTGAGTAAATGGGTGAAGTACACATCCCTCTTGAAACTATTATATCTGTCTGAAAGTCCCATCCCTCACAAGGGGCTGAGTATTGACCTCAATGGATGGAAAGTGCACTCAACTTCCTGCATGGTTGGCCCCTGACTGAGTATTGCATTAAGTCATATTCGGGAGTTACCTTCAAAATCATAAGGGCAAGAAAATGAAAATATTTTAAATGAAAGCTTAAATGCTATGGAAACTGATGGGATGGCTAGAGGAGTACTGGTATGACCTCCTGTTGAATACTGGTTCAATCTGCCCCCGACCCCCAGGTTTCCACACCCAAAACTTGCTTTTATATCTCATAAAACACACAATGATACACAGAGACAAGCCAAATATCCTACAAATTCCTGTACCTTGGCACAGTTTTCACACTCATAGTGCTTTCCACTGTCATGTGACATTTGATGACGTATCAAATTGGACTTCCAGTTAAAAGCCTTGGGACACTGATCACACTTGTACTCTCTCTCTTCAGTGTGGGACAGCATGTGCTTCTCTAGGCTGTGAAGACAACAACAGGCTTCATGAGGTCTCAACAACACCTAAAGAGGAACCCAGTTTTATCAGTGATTTGCAGCCCAGGTTAGATATGAAAATGAAGTGGCAGGAAGAGAAGTCATTTTAATAGATCACATAATTATAGAAACTAGAGGGGAAAGACCTAGAGGGCCTTATTCTGAGAAGTGCAACTCCTTTTGAGTTTTGCTCATCATCTTTCAAAATCAGGCCCATAATATTGTCTCATTGGAGTTCATCTCCATGCCAGAACAGTACATCTTCTAGTGTTTTGGCCAGCCACATTTTTAAAAACTATTTATTTAGTTAGGAAGTTTTAACAAGTGTACAAACCCTTGTCATGTAAATAGCAGAAACAAAACAATCATTCCAACAGTTAGCTTTTGTTTAAAGAGACATTATAGAGGAATAGAGTCATCAGATCACAACACCTATGTTGCTTCTAGTGATTTTATTAAATTGACTGAAATTTCTATACACATATTTAGCAAATCAGGCATGTCTATCAAATGTTAATATTCAAAAAATTGGACAGGTGTGCTGAGGTTTTTACACAGGTGAATGTATATTGGATATTGAATAAAAGATAACTAAATATCTATCTGTCCTCTGTCTATTTGGCTGGGTACATAATTGGTGTGTTAATTTTTCCATAACCACAATCTTCCATAGTTTTTGAACCATTCCTGTATGGTTGGACTATTTCCCTTTTTCCAGTGAGAGCCCACCAATAGCCGAGCAGCT
This sequence comes from Trachemys scripta elegans, assembly GCF_013100865.1. Taxonomy (NCBI): domain Eukaryota; kingdom Metazoa; phylum Chordata; order Testudines; family Emydidae; genus Trachemys; species Trachemys scripta. Next base: position 87,339,799 of record NC_048306.1, read on the forward strand.
GCTACCAAATGAGAAATTAATTCTTCATCTCCTCTTGTGTAACCATTTCTACTAGGAAGTACCAAAAGGATTACTGTTGGATCATTTGGCAGTAAGTGTCCAGCAATTCGTGATTATGGATTGTATCCCAGTACACTCTAATGACTGGACATGTCCACCACATATCCATAAAGTCTCCTCTTTCACCACAATTTCTCCAACATTTATCCATTCAATCTCTTTCGATATCTATATATTTAGCCTGATTGCTGTGAGATGTCACTGAAACACTATCTTAAAGAAATTTTCTTTTATATTTGGCTAGCCACTTTTAAAAATGTATTCCTATCCTTCACTGGGGCCAGATTCTGATCTCTCGTACACCAATGTAGATCAGAAATAACTCCATTGAAGTAAGTGGATTTACAGTAGGATGAAACCGGTGAAAATGAGATCAGAATCAGGTCCCTAAGCATTGCAGACTAATAGCATGTTCCCCCCTAGTTATCATTAGCTACATTAAATGTACTTAGTAGTTTTGGAGTCAATTGTTCCAGCCCTTTAATTATTTCTGTTGCACTTCTCTGAACTCTTTTCAGTTTGTTCTATGCCTTTCTATTATTAATGTGCCCAGGCTACAAGCAGGCAGAAATATTTTTAAATAACCTCTATTGTCTGGTTACATACAAAATCTTCTCTCATATATTTAAAATTTAGGAGGACAGAAAATATCACAATGTCTTATAAGCAGATACACATGAAAGACTAGAAAAAAAAGGTCTGGTGCCATTACTATCAGAGCGCATGCCAACCCACCAATATGGGACACATTCTGCAGTCCCTCCTCAGACAAAGCTCCAATGACTTCTACTGATTCAACTGACCAAAGATGGTGGGTTTTTAGCTTAGGGTCTCCAGTCTGATTTGTGATTTTCATGCTCAGCCATAGGTCATAAAAATGCTTTTTTCCCTGTGGATGCCAGTTACATTTAACTCTACCAGACTCCTCTTTCATTCTGTCAGGAATGGCTGTGGTTTCCTCATATTATATTTCTGCAAGAGTTTTGGCCAAATACTTGTACCATTTACTGGCCATCAACCCTGAATGCTGTGTGCATCTGTGCATGCAGAATGCCTCATTCATTGAATAATACTGAACAAAAGTTGGTCCAATATGTGTAATTTTCAGCCGAAGTGACTGATTCAAAGTAATTGAGATAGCTGGGTAAAATAAACAAGGTTGCCAAAGTGTATCTGTGAGCAGAGTCTGGAGTGTCATATTTCTGTAGCAAATTATCTAGTGTTAATAGTTCTTTTCTACATTTGAAGACAATATCTAATGTAGGGTAGTTACTGAACGAATGTAAATTTATCTTAAAATATTAAAGATTCGAGACATAGGGCAGAAAATAAAGACTGAGTCATCATAAATAGATGTGCTGTGGTGAGAGAAACAGTGAAAAATGAGAGCCAACGCAGTCAGTCCCAGAACTACTTGAATTATTCAAAGGCTAGTACATGACAAAGATTATTCAAGGCAGAAAAATATAGAAGAGTGTTCCATATTATATATAGAATAAACCAAAAGGACTATATTACATATGCCGGGAGGCGGGGAGGGGATTAAACGAAGAGACACCGAATAGGAACATTCAAAATGGTGTGCTGGCATAATGGAGAGAGAAAGAATTGGCATAGACCCACTAATTTCAATGGAGCACTACTGATTTACCCCAGCTGGGGATCTGGGCCATGACTTTGTTATTCAGCTCCCTGACTTTTACTATTAAATGTCAGTAGCTGGGGCCAACTTCCCCCTGCAGCAGGTAAGCGTCAAGTATCAAGAGACCCAGCACAGACACACAGATGTGTACGTGTGAGGAAGTTGTTGCAATGATTATTGTGTCTGCTCAATGCCTCACAATAATTTGCCACATTTCAATGTAATCTGCACTGCAATACGTTATTTTAAGTAGCTGCAGAAAACTGCTGGGACGGGAAATGTACAAATGATTCCCACCATATCAAATTTGTACTATCTATTTGTATACATATTTATATATATGTATTATATTTACAGACGAGAAGGGGCCTGATCCTGCCAGGTGTTGAGTGCCCGCCGCACCCATAACTTCTTAGGGAGTTGAGGGTACTCTGCTCTTTACAGAACTGAGCCCAAAGTGCAGCGTAAAAATGCTGCTCTCACTCAGTGACAATGAATCATCACTAGTGTTTGTTAGATTTCACTGTACTTTAATGTTACTGCTTTTAGAATCACATTAGATGAAAATGAGAATTCACATGTTGTAACTAGGTATTTTGGGCCTGATCCTCCCCCCACTGAAGCCAAAGTCAAAGCCACTGTTTTTGTCATTGTTTTCAATGGAACCGGGATACTGCCCTATAACATTTTTTTCCAGAAAAAGAGGAAACTGGTGTGTTTTTCATGGGTCCCTGTGATCATCTTCAGCTTTGTGCTGCTATATGGTGATTTTTTCTATCTAACATATTTTAAGATATAGCAGACTTACAGTGGCTAGTTTTGCCTCGTTTTAATTGGCCTTCCACTGCTAGTGTGGGCAGAAAAAACTGTTGTCAAACTATGAACACTATGCAGAAGTGTTCTGAATTATTTCTGCCTAGGACAAGAAGAATAATTAGATCAGGTCCTAGCTGGTGTAAATCACTGTAGTTCAACTGATTTCAGTGGTGCTGTGCTGATTTATATCAGCTGTGGATCTGGCCCAGTTGCATTTAGGGTTCAATTCATTCACAAATAAGGGCTTCAAAATCAGGCCTGAGTGTGCAACTTACACATAATAACTGTAAGGTTAAATAAAGAATGTTCTGATCAGTGTGTCCTAAACAAATCTCCAACAAATCTCCATCCTTAGAGGGTTTTAAGGCCTGGCTTGACAAAGCCCTGGCTGGGATGATTCAGTTGGTGTTGGTTCTGCTTTGAGTAGGGGATTGGACTAGATGACCTCCTGAGGTCTCTTCCAACTCTAACATTCTATGATTCTGTTTTCATATGTATTCTGTTTTAGAAGATTGGGTCAAATTCTGCACAAACTTACACCCTGTGCATTCCTACTGAAACCAATACAGAATTAGACCTATTGTAGGTGTCTGATTTTAAGTGGCTATTCCTACCTTTGTAAATCTGGAAACACTTGATCACACTCTTTACATTCTTGAATGTCATGCATGTTCCGGAGATCATTTTCATTGTCAAGCTTTTGTTGAAAGTCCTCCTCCACCATAGAAAATGCTGAGTGAGGTGTGCTGCATGGGAATTTCTGATGATCTACTAGTTCCATCTTGGACTCAAATAGCTGGTCACAATCCTCACAACGATACTGGCGCTCCTCTGGAAGGCAAATTAGTTGGTTATAAGTTGTAGGAGACATGGTGCAGTGAGACAAGTTCACTACGATGGACTTCAGACATATTTTTAACTACCATTTCATCAGCTGTACCACTGCTTTGCAACAAAACCTATGCCCATTCAGAGAACAAGGAAGAATCTGAGGAGAAAGGATATTTCATTTTTCCAGGTTTTTTTATATCAGTGCGGAATAATCTATTACCCACCTTGGATATTTTTGATAGAGGATCCTGAGATTAACACAAGACACAAATCATTATCCTCAAATATTGTGGTGATGGGAGCTAGGTGGATGGATAGATAGAAGTGGGCAACCCCTATCTTTTGGAGTGAGGTCTAAACTGATTCAGGCACAAACACTTGTATGAAAATGCCCTATAGGATATTTTTGAAGGTTTTAAAGACGTTTTGACATTTCCTCTCCTACCCATGTGTGACAAAGTGGGTATTTTCCCTTGTTATGTTATATGTCAGCCTGACTGTTGAGCCTATGTGAGTTTTACTGTTTTGCATGAATACTGCATGTGCCTCAGTTTCCCTGTGTGCTGCACCAATACCTCAGTGGTGGGAATAGGGGTGTGTGACTTTGGCTGAGACCACTGGGGCAGGTGCGACTGCTCCAGCTGTCTGCATGTATGCTATGACGGGTGTCCTTTGTAACCTGAGACCCTGGTTGGCTTCATATGGAGTAGTTCCAGAGCATCACCCAGTGTCTCTGTGACACCATGCTCTGAATAAGCATCCATTCCTGTCCAGTTTAAGTCACTAGGCTGTGCCATTGATTTCAGTGAGAACAGGGCCAATCCCTATGTATTTCTTATCAAAGGCCACCATAAAAATGAACTAGTATGATGAGTGTGGAGTTATTTCACAAACAAAATCAAATAATACTTGATAGTCTTATTAACTGAGTGAGACTCTGAAATATCAACTAGGAAAGCCAGATCCTCTGATGCACATTTTTTTCCATCTGTTAAATTGTACATTGACTGTCTTTGTGTCAAGTCACATGTCCTAGTTTTATTTCTATCCTGTCAATATTGCAGATGTAAAAAGTATGTGGACTCTGATTCAGAAAGGCACTTAGGCATGTATATAACTTTAACCATGAATAGTCTATTTGTGTACTCATATGGATAATATTAGTCATGTGTTTAAGTACTTAGCAGAAAGGGGGGTCAAGCTGGGGAACCTACCCAAAGAAACTACCACCATAAGAACCTGATTATGTAGTCCTTACTCAGGCAAAACTCCCAGTGAGGCCAGTTATATATTAAATTAGTTTAAAAATTAGCCAAATTAGTAAAACAAAAGGCCAGATTGAGAATGTGTCTATCTCTGTGTGGTTGCAGAGCATTTTACAATGATGCATTAATTACTCTAACCACATGGAGTAGTCATGGAGAACACTGCACTTTAAAAGGATGATGGTGCCTTTTTGAAACCTTGAAGGTTTTCAGCAATGGCTTGACAAAGTTACTATTTACTGCTTCCATTTTTAAAAAAAAACTGCAGAGGAAATGAAAGGGGCAAAAATCCTGCTCTTTTCATCCAAAGGTGTGGGGGAGGGGTAAATTAAGCCAGTGTGGAACCCTGAGGAAGCCCCTATGTATGATTTCTGAATGTTCAGGCAATGGCTGGTGCCCCACTTCCCCCCCAGTACACTTTAGCACAATCCTCACCCACTACACACAGCTGGGTATTGGATGGAGACCCTATAGTTGTGATGTAAACGCAGCCCTTTGCTCTGCAGACAACAGGGCATTCCTTTATAAACACATTGGAAGTCTCTTGGAGTCTATATAATTTGCAGGATATGAATAACTACTTACGCAATTTAGGTACAGTTTGTGTGTAAAGGGTAAAAAATTAACAAGTGAGTTATGGACGAATAGTTTTACTCTGAAAGATGAAGGTTTCAAAAAGGCACCATTTAACTCATTAGATTTGCTCTTTGCATGTATACAGGATCACATATGCTCACCTGAGAGTGACAAAAACTTTGCAACCATTGTGCACCTGTGTTAGTCCTGCACAGCCAACACAGCTTAACGAGATAACGAGCTAGACTCTATTCCTCCTTGTGCATCATCACAGAATTCTTTACTCAATTCCAATTGCAAAGCCTAATTGTACACTTGGTTACACCTGTCGGACCCCACTGCAGACAATGAGGTTGGGCATGGTCAGTGTAATAGGTCAGGGTAGAATCCGAAAGAGAGTGAGGTTGTAGAGATACAACTACAGGAAAAATGTGGACAGTGGAATCTTTATTACTGCTAATACAGGAGGCAGAAAAAAATCCTAGAGAGCTGTCTGCAGGGTTGGAAGGTAAAAAATAGCTCTTTGCTTGTAAACGGAGCAAGTCTGATCTGGCGTGGTTGAGACACAGTAAGCACAGAACCTCATAATGCTATTTTTGCAGTTACTTTTCAGAGCACAATCTCACTTTAAAGAAACTTGCAGACAGGGTGCCGGAGTGAGTCTCAGGCTACAGTTCACATAAGGGGCATCATGCACTCCTGTAGTTTATGAATGGCAGAAAATCCCCCAAAAGCAATTTCAGACATCAGCTCACTCCCAGGCAATCTTTCATTATTTATTTTAGGGACTTTTCATTTCTAACCTTGAAATCGTTGAAAGTTAGAAAGGTTAACAATTAAACCACATCAGCAATGGGGATATTATTGTCACAAACAACAGTAAAACTCGTTGCTGAATTAACAGTTTCGGTCATGTTAAAAATTGGGCACTATTAGTGTATTTACTGCCAGGATTTGCAGAGAAATAAATAGATAAGTGTGTGTATATATATATTTAAAAGCTCCTTCTTAGCTACACTGCTACAATACCATTGATTCAGGAAGGTTCCACCAGCAACAAGACATTTACCCAACTTTATTTTCAATGGACATTTTGTATCAAACTAGATAGGCTGGGGTAAAAAGTTGCTAACCGTGAATATCTGGAGCCATTGTTTCATGTGAATAATCTTCACTCTTCATGAATAGTAACAGTTCCTCTCCTGGGTCAATGTCTGCTACAACTCTGTAGAATATCTGAAAAACAGAATCACAGTGAATCTCACAAGAGGTAAATGTGTACGAAGTAATGCTTGTAGGCACAGCAAGGTTTAAATATGGGGCCAGACCCTTTACTTATTTAAGTCAATGGAGCAATGCCAATTTTATATTAGCAGAGAATCTGGCCCCATCCTTTTTGCTCTTTGGTCCTATGAAAAAAAGATCTTGCTTTCAACAAACTATGCCAAGAAATGAGCTGATGATGAGTGGAGGGTTGTGAAAGTCACTGTCAATTCACAAATCTTCCAATAATACATATCCTATTCACAAATCATCAATAAAACAAGTTCCCTGCTGCTCTGCCAATGAGCTATGAATGTACCCTAATGAGTCTTTCCAGATTTACACACAGAAGGTCTGATTCTCTTCTTGATTACACTGGTGTAAATTAGGAGTAACCCCACTGAAGTCAGTGGAGTTGCACCACTTAAACGCAAGGGAGAGAGAACAAGCTGGATTAAAATGTGCTCATCGGGAAAAAGATTCTGCAATGACATGTTATGGGAGGCTTGTACAGAACAATGCTGCTGATTATCCCTTAGCTTCAAACGTGAATCAAAGGAAAAATTTGCCTACAATGAGAAAATGGCCCAAGGAGCCCATCAGCAGCCACACAGCATACACAGCTGGTGATAAACCTACTGCCTGTGGAGAGTGTCATGAAGCTGGATGTCACAGCTGTAGGAAAACCTTACAGAGTCTGGCAACTGGGTTCCACGATAGTTATCAGGAAAGAATGAGGAAGAGAACTAGTGCAATGCACTGGGGTAAATAGGACCGCATACTTTTTGGCCAGTGTGTATCCTGGAGAAAACTCATACATGTGATTGTGAGATTTTCAAGGAATTGAGTAATTAGGACTTAATGAGAAGGGAACAAAGTCTATCTTTCCCCTGTTGTTTCAGAAGGAAAGGTGCAGATCAGGAAAAAAAAAAAAGCTCCACTAGGCATAGTCTAGAGGCAACTCAATTAACATCAGCAAATTTTAGGAAACTTGTTGAATGCAAACACTTGAAAACGATATTTTGCTAGGCTCATAGATGCTGGATCAGGGTTTTCTCTAAAACTATTGACTCTCAATACTAATTTTATTGAGTCAAGAGAAAAGGCAACTGTTAGCTGCAACCATTTAAAAACATTTGTTTGCAAAAAACCATCTTACATCTATTTTTTCCTCGCAGACATATCTTAATTAGTGCACAAAAATACAAGATTAACCCATGTGCCATTATCATTTTTCTCCAGTAGGTGGCCCTAAAACCCAATTGTTTATTTTTTTTATAAGGGGCCTCAACCACAAATATGTGCTAAATATCTAAAAATAACTTAATGAGGAGCTTCCTCTGATTTTTTTTTAAGACATTCTGTGGCTTGTTTTGAGAACAGCAGTTCAGCCACCTGAAGTCTGCAAGCAGTGCAGTTATACTGAAATAAGCACCAGCATTTTCACAAGACAGGCTGTGATTATTCCACACAAGAAGTTCTGAGGAAAACGCATCCGTCACAATGTACACATGCTGCAGCCTACTGTTTACTGTGTGCTTTCCCAATAAAAGCCGTGAGTAGGAGTTTGTACACAACTTCCCCTCCCATTCTGTCAAGATTACAACTCCCTTTTCCTTTATGCTAAGAGCTGTCCTGGTCAAACCGTCATTTGGATTTTCTTGGTGGTTTTTTATCTTTTAGATAAATGCTTATAAGTCACATGTTTCATTCTGGAATTCTATTTCCCTTTAGAAAACAATGGACTTCTCTCAACAATTTGAATCACCTCCTTTGCTGGCAACTCTCAAAGGTTTAACTTATTAGCTTCCTTTCCAACAGCACATTGACATTTGAATTGTGACATATTGGAACTGCAGTGAAATCTTGCAATAGCGAATGCAGCCTTCACACATATGCCAAAGGATTTTAAGGAAGTACTATGATATCACAGTCTCGTTGGGCTTGATTCTGTTTTGATGTATACTTGTGTAAATCACAAGTACCTCTATGAAGTCCACGCAGCTATATTGGTGTAAAACCAGATCAGAATCAGGACCTTTGTCTTGCTCTGCTAATACTATCAGTTTTAATCTTATTATTGCCTAATTTAAACAAGCACATGAAATCAAAGTGGAACATTCAAAATGACAAAGATTTTAAAAGTACTCTTTGTAGGATATACATAAATTAATATTGCAACAGTCCTTAAGGAGCCTAGTTAACATCTGTGAAGTGTAATGTGCATATATATTAAAAGAGAGAGAATATGTGACTACACTAGCAATACTGGATTTATTTGATGGAGTTTAAAAAGGTGACATAGCAACTCATGAATGGCACAGTGACGCGGAGACCTAGTGATTTTTAACTTTGCTGAGTTCATTCTCAATTTTAAGCAAATGTTTATTGTTCATTGTTCTTGAGAATGTGAGGGTCCAACAGAGAGCAGTGCCAGAGGAAAGAGAGGTTCTGAGCTTGCCTCCCCAAACAGCTATGCTAATGCACCTCAAGCTTGAGCCACAAGACCTGTTGTTATAGTCTTCTCTTGAGAAGATACTGCCAATTGTGACAAATGATGCAGGGGATTTGTAATGTGGACTTTGGTGCACCAGGGATCTGGTTTGGGCAACCAAACTCATTTGATCAACGACTGAAACCCATGTAAGTGAAGCCAGCTTTTAACTCCTGCAAATAAATCTGATGTCAACATGCATCCACTGAATATTTGCTTTAAGCAACATTTGTTTTTCCATTTATTCAGACAGATGTATTTAAATCTGAGTCTTTTTTCCAGAAGTATAATGGTCCCCATGCACTTGAAAGGTAATATTAATTTATATATAGACTGATGAGCCTAAGACAAGCCTAAGCTGCTGACTGATTAAGGAGTAAAATAATGGATGCATGACATTCAGTCTTGGAAATACCTGAAGGCACTCCTACAGTCCTTCTTCATGCACCTTCCTTTGCCTCCAAAGATAGTTCCATGCATGGGAAGAGTGCAGGAGTGGGCTTGGAGTGGGATAAATGTTTGACATGGTGGAATCATAAATTGTGTGGCTAATGCACTGTATAATGGTTTGAAGACTGGCCACATTATGGCAGCATTTTGGAGGTCATCAAGAACCTGTTATTTCAACATTTGCTAAGCTTTTATCAAATGAAATTTGTCAAGAGTTCTGCAGGTTTGTTTAGAATATGCACGCGCGCGCACACACACACACACACACTTTCAGAATGTGTGACATCACACATGCACTGAGCCACATTGCCCCTAGTCCTAGACAAGGTGTGCCAGGTGGTTGAGAGAGTGAGGAATCTTCCGTTCCCACTGTACTCGCCATGCAAGGGTTAGAGTCAATAGAAGTTCCTGAGCTCAGAAGAGCCCTAGGACTTCTCCTTTCTGGACTTGATGCAACTCCCACAGAAGACAGTCCATGCAACCTATTTTAAAGGAGCAGAGAGGAGGAAGGATCATGACGTTGCCCACTGCACTGACTTGCACAGCTGGACCCCAAGGGAGGCAGTCTCCTGGCACAGGGAAGAGCTTGGGGAGAGAGAGCACCACAATCCCTGCCAGAGCTCTCACTGAGGTTTCACAGCTCTGCCCCAAATTGATACTCTTGGTGCTTTTTGATTCTGTGTTATAGTATGTAAAATTAGCCACACTTCTGAGCTCAGTAGTGCATCAATACCAAGGAATGAACAAAAGCTGTAGTGCAGTGTTGCCTAATATTTCCTCCACTTGGTTCATGCCATGCCATAGAAGATATTTCAATGGACCTTTCCCCTCTTTGTTGCAAACCCAGGACACATGGGCCTCATATGCATTTGAAATGGAATCTTGTTTGCACTGAAGTGTGTTATGATGCATCAGCTTTCCTTCTAACAACCCTTAGTATGATGCATTTCCTGTATTGCAGACATGGTACACATGTTGAACTAATTAATGTGTGTGTTCCGTAGCTAATTGTCTAGCCTGACTGAGCTGGCATTTTGAAAATAAACTGGAATACCAGCAGAGATTAGTCTCCTCCAAGAAATGATCTGTCCAGCCTCTCTGCTCCCAGAACTCCCACTGACTTCAGTTTGAGTTGTGTGAAGAGAAGAGATGTAGGAAAACACCAGCAAAATTATATTTTGTAGACTAAGTTATGTTTTGATCTTGTGCTTGTAAAAAAAAAAAAAAAAAAAAAAAAAGCTCCCCAAATGGATCCAAATTACATTTTTGAAGCTCTGGAAATGAAAAACTGCTTAGCTATTTATTTAATTTATTTATTTTTATTTCTGCACATGCAAAACAAAATTCCACCTGGTCTAAAAATTTATATGCCAAATTGCATCCTAATGGGATTTAAAATAGCATATATTGAACTCTGAAAATATTATAGTGTTGGTAAATGTAATCTGGTTTTAGTAGACATTCCTAATATTTCATGTAAATGTGTTCTATAAGATTTATTTTTTTCATTTTCTCCACCCAAAACCAATTGTAATTGTCCTGCCTGAGAAACAGTGGGAAATTCTTCAATGCCCTGTACAAACGGAATATGTTGGCTTGGGTTCTTTTAAACCAGCATAAGATCGGCTACGACAGAGGGTCTGAAGAATCAGGAAGCCCTCTGCAAGGAAAGCTGACAGGTCATAAATTACTTTCAGACCATATCTGTTTCATACTGACTCTTTAAACCAATAGCCGACTATATTCATAATGTTATTACTTGCAGTTGGAAATGGTAGTGCAGAGTATATGGATTTTTGTACTATTAAGCTTAAAGATCTTTTGGGTGAAATCACCAAAGTCAATGGGAGTTTTGACTTCAATGGGGCCAGGATTTCATCCCTTGTGTTCATCAAAGCCACTTTGCTATCTAACTACAGCACCAGTCCTGCAATTTACAATGCACAGGCAAAGCAATATGCCTTGTAAATTGCAGGGTCATATGTCATAGAAATAGGCCCAAACTTCCAAGTCCAGAGCCAGAGTTCAAATGCCCCAAGATTAGTGGTCTTGGTTATGGGGTTTTGGTTCAGCCCGTTATATAGAGAGGAGCAAAATTCTGAACCAGATCTGGGTATGGATTTCAAACACCCCTCAACGTTTAGGATGTTTGAAGCAGAGGGTTTTGTTGATTCATTTTTTTGTCTGAATTGATTTAAGGTAGTATGTTTATGCTACTGATGCGGGGTGGGAGGGAGAGGCGGGGAGAGAGGGGAACCAAACTGCAATGATGAAAAGGGAAATTAAAAAAAAAAAACAATGAACATACACAATTTACTTTCAAAGGGATGAATAAGGCCTCATTGTTATGAATCCCAGTTTACTTTTCCTGGTCAGGCACTCGAAATTTTATTTATGCTTAATAGACTGCATTTGGCATGTGTAAAGATGACAGAAGTGTGAATTATGAATGACCTTCAACCTATTCAGGAAGTTGTAATAATTGAAATAATAGAGAAAATGCACTCCCTGTGAAATCTGTAGAGAGACGACTATTTCAGGCACTGCCGCCTGCTCACTTTGAAGTTCACTGTTGATCTCTGCTTACTCCAGTGAAATCTATACCACTTTGTTTGAATTCTTTATTTACTATCACATCATTCAATTTGCCATTCAGCCACCTAGGAAAGGTTTAATAGAACGATACCAGTTCAGGGGGGGGGGGGGGGAAAGGGACACTTAGTTTACATATCTGAACAAAGTCAACAGTTGATATGAACACATCTGTTGCCTTCACTGCTGAAGAGAAGTTATATTCTCTTGCATCTGACTAAACCTTTTATTCTTGTACATGCAACAGCTTTGAAAAACACTGTATGTGTCCCAATACTAGTTGGGAAATTCAGATTTTGGCACAGATAACAGATGCTATTCAGATTTGGAAGCAGGTAGTCTGCGCTATTTAAACTACATTATTATTGTTTTTAACTTACTTATAGCTCTAGGAGGAAGGAGTTCACTATTTACATGTCCTGTACCCCACTGGCAAATGGATTGAATTGATTTCAGCTGTAGTAGAAGCTGACTATGAAAAAGACGGTGAAAAGGAACAGAATATGAAAAATGTTAAGCACATTGATAGTCATAATAAAAGTCTTATAAGGTCCATTAGCCCTCTCCACAGAACCATGTGTTATTGTTTTGGAATGGAAATCCTACACTGCATTATGTGCATTATGCTCCCAGTTGATAGAACAATAGGAAAACTTGCACTGCAAGTGTGAGTACCTACAAGACGAAAATTCAAATGCAATAAATTTCAGGTAAAAGGCTGTGGTTTTATTTTTGACAGTCATGGCCTCATGCATTTGATCAGCACAGTGGGAGGACAGTCCTGCCTATGATACAGATGAAAGGATAGCTTTCACCTTCTCAAAGCTATATAGCACTTTAAAATAGCCATCTTTCACTTTAAATTATGTTTTAAAATGGCTCCCTTGCTATATATGTCTATGTGCATTTTTATCACTCAGGACAAAATGTTCAGCGGGCGTTAGTATCACTTCATAAACTGATCACAAGGTGTGAAGAATGATCCGAGCTGAGATTGTTGGACACACACTAATTAGCAAAAGAGTTAGACACTGATCCTGCGGTCGTTCTCCATGCATGATGTCCATACACCCACTGAATTCAATTGGAGTTGTGTGTGTGAAACAATGACAGGATCAAACCCTCTTAGTTCAATCTTTTTTTGCTAGTGTCACAAGGCTAGAATCCTGAAAGCAAAGGGGTATACACATGGCAAGAAGTTGTGCATCAATATAGGACTACACCCTTAAATCAGGTTAGGCAAGCAAGTGCATACATTCTTGAGCCCTGCCAATTGGCATTGATCTTAGAATAGTAAAGTGTTATTTCTGAATAAAAGTAGAACTTACCCGACAAGCAAAACAAATTAAATGGCCAAAACTAATAATAACTTTTACATCAAAAAGACTCCAACAAAATATGGATTTAAGCCCATCAGAAAATGTGAAGTGCAAACTAATACATACTTCTGCAACAGACTATAATTAAACGTTCAAATAGTCCAAATTACTAACATGCAATTTTAGATCTTAGGATGAACAACTTGCACAGTTGGACACCTGAATTTTGAAATATGAGCCACATCCATCTTGCCATACTCAGGCAAATGAGCAGTTGAAGTAAATCAATGTTTTGCCTGGGTACAGCATATAGGAGTCTTTCTGTTGACCTCAACGGACTTTGAATCAGGCACTTAGAGAAGTTCAGCAAAAATCCATAGAAAACAACTCAAAGATTGACTCTGCCTGTCCCTTACATGGGTGCAAAGCGAGGAAGTGGGGAGATGCACATCTCACACACACACCCTTTGGCAGATTATATAATGGTCAGACCCTTCACTCATGGAGACTGTTCCCTGCCTTCTCTCCTGGAGGTCTGTGGTATCCCAAGAAAGGTGGAGAGGAGCGGACCTATCCCCCCACTATCACCACCTCCACACCAGCTCACAAAGGAGGACCAGCACACCAGCAGGAGTATATAGCACTACCATGGAGGGTTGTAATAGCATCCTCTTAATATAGTCGGGGCGCTCAGACAGGACTTCTGCCTCCCAGAGGCAGAGCGGCTCCTGGTGCTTCCCCCAGGTGATGCAGCCTCCCAATGTCCCTTCCAGTGGTGGTGCTAAATGGCAGAGCCTATCCCTGCCCTTTGTAATCAGCTCACTATAACAAGCATGTGTCTAACCATCATCATCCAAATCACACCCAGCTGCACTTTATTTTTTCATTGTGAATTCCAGTGCTCACAAAAGGTCCATAGTCCTAGTGACTGACCACCACAGCCTTCCACAGAATAGACACAGCATGCACAGTGGCAATGCAATTTCCCCCATAGTGAGCCAGTCAATGTGCCTCAACCCTGACATGGAAGGACCACCCCTGGGGATGGGAGACTTTTTCAATCCCTCTGTGCCCATTCGAAATCCTTGGCCTCTCTGCAAAGACTGGTGACAATGCTGTCAATTAGATCAGATGGGGGTTTGGTTATTGTACCTGTATGTTGGCCCAAACAAAACCAAGTTCCTGACACAATTTCAGAGAAGGAGTGTGTGTGTCCACCAATATCACCAAGCCATTTCCAGAAGCACTAATGCTTCATAAGGTAAATCACAAAGTAGAACAATACATATCTCAAGTGACAACATGGCAGAATTTTCTGCTAGTGCCCTGCTGCCATTTATAATCCACAAAAGAATTGGAAGAATCCACTTGGTGAATTACAGCCTGGCATTCTCTCTGTTGGCAGTGATAATCCTCCATATTATTTCTTGGAAGTATACGAAGATTAAATAATCTATCATCAACATATGCTCAGAAAGAACTTGTCTTCTTGAATTTACTAAATATTAGTTGTCAAGGTTATCTCAATAGTATGACTTGTCGCAAATGGCAAGATTAATAATGACTTTACATTTCTGAAAATTTCCTTCCAATTTTAAATCACTTCAGGAAAGGACAGTGTGATGAGTTAAAAGATTACCGTGTATTATGTCGCAGATAATATAGATATATGTAAAATGTAAGGCTGGAGTTTCACAGCCAGCATTAACCGTAATTGCAATAAGTGAAGAAGCAACCTTGGTGTAGGCTGGAAAGTAAAACAACCCGGCAATAAGATTTTCCCATCCTAACAAAGAGTGACTGTCCCATTCATTTCAATGGGACTATGGAAAGACTGCCACTGACTATAATGGGAGTTGGACCAGGCCTTATATGCTGAGTAAGGAACTACTGAGCATGAGGAAGCATGGCAGAATCAAGCCCTAAATAAATGTAGTGTAAATAAGCCTGCCTGACTGCCAACAGGCAAAAGCTTAACTTCATTGTATCATCAAGCAGGAGCCACAAAATCCATTCTTTAAATACACAACCCTTGCAGGTGCATATATGAGTAGGATTGTTTGAGGAGTGCAGAGATGCTTATGGCCACCGTTGTGTTATTCTCCCACTTAGAGCTGTATGGAGTGGAGTAGTGACAGGGGCAGTAAAATCTGAAACACACAGCTGTGTCTGCAGATTTAAAAAGTTTGTAAAACTCTAAGATGTGATCAGATCTGGTAAAACATACAGCAGTTAGGACATTGGCCCTGTATACTTTGATAGTTGTTAGGACTGAGATACTGCTAGCTTTTCTATCCAGTAGATATAACTGAGCATAATAAAATTTGATTTCAACAAGAAAAATCCTCAGCAAACTAATCTTGAGCTATCTGGAATTTTCAATAGCTAAAACAAAATGAATCTCCAATAATTGTGTCCTTGAGAAAAACCTAAGCACAGCCCTCCAGCATTCTATATATGGCTAAGCCACTGTTGGAGGCCTGGAAGCAATAAGTAAATTAAAAAACAATAATCAGGAGCTTTAAGTATAAATACCACTGACTGGACTTTTAAAAAATATTGTATTTTATAATTAGAAGCTGACTGATATCAGTTTGCTAGTGCATTTGCAATATACTATAGTCCCCTTAAAAAGACATTACTATAGTTACTATTCTTTTTTCAATGGGATTTCCTTCAAAATCTGTACTGAAAAATTAGTGTTGCTGGGATGCTAGAACTGTCAGAAAGTCTAACAATTCTATTCTTTCTACAGTCATTTTTTTTAAAAATATCATGCTAATAAATGGACAGAGATCTAGCAATAATAAACTTGAGTCTTATAAGATAGCAAAAGCTGGTATTAAATCTGAATTGATTTTAAGTTGAAATAAATATTCCAGTGAAATAATGGTGGCCAGCCTCCTTGCAGTCCTGTAAATACTGTAGGCTCTTTGGGGAAAAGAAAAAAATGAAAGTGCACTATTTGTGGAATTTATTATTCATGTACTTCTTGAATTACCTTCTTTTAGGACTGATTAGACAGGACAGGAGATAATAGGAGGACAGCACAGAGAAATCCTATATCAGCTCTATTTGAAACAAAACAAAAAAAATACCCATACATACAGCCTTTAAATCCTACTCCATCCCCAATCAAATGAAATATGAGCTGCATCCAGCATACATGTTTTGACTGCATCCCACTATTATCAAGCTGTTCATCTCAGCAAAGCTCATTTATACAGTTATACGAAGAAGCCCAGACATTTTGTAAAGTTGATCCAACGTGATGAAACCTGACCTCAAACGTGAACATGGGGGTGGGGGAGATATGTCTTTCATAAAGCCTCACATAGAAAACAAAAAAATGTTTTTCTTTCTCTTTTTGTTGACTGAAGACGTTCCGCTGAGCACCTTGACTATGTTATAGGTAGTTCAGAGAGTTATTTGAAAACTCTGTTTCCAGCAGTCTAGTGCTCATACCTGTCTTTCAATCAGGCTTGCATTTAGCACGATAAACTGGTGTTCAGACTAGGGTCAGAGTGCTGGTAAATATCCTTTGCCATTTCAGATAGCGTTCAATGTTTGCCTGTGAATTTTACAGGTGAGTTGAAGTAATTAGAGGTTAACAGTTACTGCTGATCAAGTGTCTCTGTCCTTGCCTCAGTAGAGAATTGTCTCTCATGCAATGAGAGTGCTCATTATGGGATGAGTGAAGAAGTGAGGTTCTTACCCACGAAAGCTTATGCTCCCAATACTTCTGTTAGTCTTAAAGGTGCCACAGGACCCTCTGTTGCTTTTTTCTTATTCACTAGTTGGCAGGTCTTATTTCTTATGGAAAACAGAGTGAAACACCAGACCAGGAGAACCTCTTGAGTCAGCTCTTTCATCCATGAGCTCAGTGCAGCTTTCTCATATCAAAGCAGGACTGGGACCTCCTGACTTAACTGTCTAGCATCTATTACTGATCTATCGACAACTTACTGATGTGTTCTCTCAACCTTAACTCTGACTTAAACCAAGTTGGGGGGGAGGGGGCGTCTATATAGACAGACTGACACAAACACCCCCAGATATAGTGTACACACAAATGCATATACATGATAAGCTTAAACTTGACTTTTATTTGGCCCTCTCTATATGCAGATATTTGGCCACGTAATGTCAATTTCACAGTTTGGTCTCCTATTATATTTTATTTTATCTTTCACAGGTTTGTGCAGAGTAAAGCAGAAGGAGGAGCTAACAATTGGAAGAACTATTCAGTTTAAGATTCAAGAACACATATATAGAATTATTTTTTTTAGGCTATGCTCATAAAATGCCTGCGGACAGATACAATTTTGGGGGATAAATTTTCAGTGTGTATAGTAACAGCAATCCATTTTCTCTTGTTGACAGCAGATCTCACACAACATACTACTTGAAAGGCAACCAGTTTTTAATTTACAAATCTTGGCAACAATATTCTGTAAAAAATAGGGAATTATGAAGAGCACACAACTGTGCAAAAATAAATAAGTCTCCAGTGAATGAAAGAAATCATTGGCAGCAATACAGTTACCACCACCAAATCTCAGAAATGTAAGCATTAAAAAAAGAGGAACTTCTAAGCTCTATAACTTCAATTTCAAAAACATCAAAACATGTATGTGTGTGTGTAGGAAAAGATTCTGATACAATGCATATTTTATTTGCAGAACAAAAATATCAACATGGAGACAGTAAGCCACTTTTATCAACTCATATTATTCCTTTCCTAAACTTATCCATTTATTCCAACTTTTATTAAATGTAAAATATTGATATGTGAGCTCAGCTGCATAGTTTCCGTTTTGCAACATGATTAAATGAATGCTCTGCATTCACAGAATTGACTGTTTTCTGTATAAAACATATTGTAAATTTGAGAATGTATTTTTCATCTACCAATTTTATTGTTTGTTTTGTTGAATCAGTGGCTATGTAAAAAATAAAGTTATCTCACGGTAGGTTGATTTGTTTTATGCTGCATGCATTTAATGCTGAATATTAAAAGTTTACAATGAAAATGATACTTGATCACAGTTTCTTATAAAAGTTATTTCAGTCAATTTTAATCAATCATTCTGTCAGATACAAATACATAATCCTGTAATGATGTTGCAAATGGGAGACCGTCCGACATTCGTTTTATATATTGGCATTTGATTGGAAAGAATGATTTCTAACTGAAGCTTTGTGTCTTGTTTGATTTTTTTCTCAATAATGTCAGGGCAATTAAATCAACTAAAGATAATCTTTAAAATCCACCTGTTTCAATTAATTATTTGGTGACAATGGAATACAGTGATTAAAAGAATCAAATACTGAGTTACAGATATGAACATTTAAATATAAAATGAGAATTCACTGTCTGGTACCCCTTCAAATTTTAGTTTCTTTTCTTTAATGAATCTTGATGTTCTTAACCTAACTTCATTCAATTAAAACATTTCATCATGGCATTTATTTGGTATTCACATACTAAAAGAAACCTTTATGTTAAAAAAAAAAACAATAACAAGTACTCAGAGTCTTTCAAAGCAAACTGTTTTACTATGATTTCTCTCCACCTACCCCAACCTTATTTTAAAGGTTGGGGTAGGTGGAGGGAAACTAACATTTCAATCCAATAAAAAGTCAATGTCCTAACCTTGAACTAAACTAAAAGGGAAAAAATTACCTAAAAATATAAATAAGTTCAGAATAAAACTATTATTAGCTCTATCTCATTGTATGAGAAGGCATAATTCTATGCATGCATATGTATATTCATATCCATAGTTATATAAAATATATTTGCAGAGGTTTTTGGGGGTGGGGGAGGGAGGTTGTTTTTGATTTGTATCTTCACCTCCATTTTCCATTAATTTCACACAATGTTTTGATTAACTGAAAGCACTAGTTTAGCCATCCTATTAAACTGGATGATAAATTAGAAAATATTATTAATGACAAATGGAAAATTCTGGTTTCATATGTTACATATCAGGTGTAAAATAAAAACAATGTATTTTACAAAGAGGATATTAAAGTGAAAAATTAGGAAATTCTTATCTGCAATAGCTGGTAAAAATGACTCTATTCTGAATTTCACAATCGTGTTTTACCTGGTACCATAATCAACAAACAAGTCATAAAATGTACTGTGGCTTGCTATTATTTTTTTCCACTGATACCATAAAGCTCTTTACAAAAAAGTCCGGAAAGCGCCCACAACATACCTGATCACTTATTTGACATGCAACAAGGTTATGCTGATTGTAGCATCCAGCAAATTTGATATACTTGAGCCAGTTCCCTACATCTGGTTGACTGGCATCTATGCAGAACTTCACATTGCAAAACTCATCCAAGATCTAGAAGGAAGAATATGAAAGGGTAAATCTTTCTATTGGTGTCAGGCCACACTAATTAAAAGATAAATCATGGGTCTTCAAATAAACAAATGGATAATCACTTAAGCATGTTTTATTCAAAAATATGTTTCTCCAGTGAGACTTTTAAAATAATTGTTGGAACATATGCATATTAAGAAAGGGATAATAAATTTGTTGTAAACATGTCCTGAAAAATGCTTACCCGTAATCAATGTGATGGCTAATTATTGCTAATGGAAAATATATTCATTTAGCAAACATCTGATTTTCTCATTTTATATGAGTGAATATTTATCGTTTAAAATTCTATTTTGACATAATTTTTGTCTGTGATTACACACAAGAATGATTAAGAATAGTGTCTGTGGTAGTCCTCTTGGGGGTTGTGTGTGTTTTGTTTTTTCTTTGTTTCCAATTGAATTTATTTTTAGGTCCCATTTAGCATTTTCATGTTTGTTATAAATTCCATCCACTAAATGATGTTTAGATTCAGAGTTATTAATCTTGTTTTAATATTATGCTTCCCAAACCCCTCCCCCCTTTAGCACTTAAATCATACCCCTTAATCGAAGCAATTTACAGGACTTGGTTAATAACAGAACCCTCTATGCCAGACTAAAGAAAATAAATGAAAAACAATGTAAACACTCATGCAAAACATGGCACAATATTCCACACATACCAATACATAGTTCCAATTATGCAGAAAATAAACAAATCTAATGAGATTGATTGTGGACAAGTTAAAAAGGATGTTCTATTCTAATATTATGACAAATTGCTAATCATTATATATGACTGCATATCACCATTTATCTGCAGGTTTCATGACTGGCCTATACGAAGCTTTCAGCAATAGCCCAACATATAGAGTTAATATTACATTTGGAAAGTTCTCCTGTTTGGCATATTCTATACTGAAAGTATATTAACCTATTTGTTAGAAATGTGTGTGTGTGAGAGAGAGAGAGATTGTTTCTGCACTTAAAGAATTTGTATTCAAGTCAAGACCCAGAGCACTTTTGGCCTTCAAGTTGAATGGAAAGGAATTCTGGTATTGTATATCATTTAGTTAATGAAAACCTAAGGAAGTTTTCTATCAAACACTAACAATATAGTCTAGCTCTAC
This sequence comes from Trachemys scripta elegans, assembly GCF_013100865.1. Lineage (NCBI taxonomy): Eukaryota > Metazoa > Chordata > Testudines > Emydidae > Trachemys > Trachemys scripta. The sequence goes on from NC_048306.1 coordinate 87,360,619, forward strand.
CCCACAACAGCTCAGATTCATTAATTAAATGAACCCAGCTGGAAAGCTGCTTTATCTATGCCCTTATGAAGGTGAAAACTGAAGTTGAGGGTACATTTTCCTAGCCCTAGAGCAGTTTAACATAGAGTTCAGGTAATCCTCCAGAAGTAGATTCAGATCATTAACTCACCACAAACTTCAAGGGGACAAACTAGAGGACACAAGGCAAGACACACTATGAACAAGCCTTTTGACTAGGAGGCAATTAAACAGCAACCAGTATGCTAGCAAAAAGCACGCTCTAAAAGGACACTTTCTGGTAACGACTGTGCTGCAGAAAAAGTTGCCTTCTTTCCTCCAAGCCAATTTCTCAGGCTAAAATAGTCACAGGAGTTTTTGTAAGTTCTTCGGTCTTGTCAGGACGCTTCATTTTAAAGATTATTTCATTGTAACAAACTTGACCCTAAATCACTAGGTGTAAATATTCAAGTGAATTGCCCCAGACCTAAACACCACACAGCTGACCCCCGCCACTGGCTTCGATTTTGTCACACAGGAAGAAATCATCTCATTTCAGTTGCACGATATTGACGAAGTTCATTTCGAATTCCGCTTCCTTGTAGTTTGTTTAAAAATAAATCTGCCCCTGGGGTTTAGGATGGTGTTTCAATAGGGGCTCTGATCCTGCCTTACTTGTGCATCCCACGCTTCCCCTGAGTCCAAATAAAAGCTTGGGGTACGTGGGGAAAGCAGGATCAGGCCCTGTTCATGGTAAAAGAGGAAACGATTGACTAGACATCCCCCAAACTAACAGAACAATATTCCCTCCCTTCTTCTATACGGTCTCATAGAGCGATCTAAACAATTATATTTTAATTTCAAAACCAAGAAATAATCCGAACCAACTACATTTACAAGTCCAGAAAAAAGGCAAGTATTTTAGCTGCATTCTAATGTCTACGTTTAATTGGTTTTTGTGTTAACATCGTTTCAGCTGCTCCCGTCAACGGAGCACTAAGACAGCAGATCGTGCGTATGGTCAGTTCCGATGTTATGCCCTTCTTGCAGAGCGGAGAGCATTTCCACTGGAAACTTAAATCTCTTCGTCTCGTTGCAACAATGCTTTAACTTTTCTTTCATTCCCAAACGCCTGTGACTGCTTAACTCGTTTTTAGAGGAACGTCTCCAGGAGGTAACGAAGGTTTTATTCAGTTGGGGGGGTTTCTCTGACAGGACCAGAGACTTTTAAATAAAAACAAAATTGCAGGAATGACTTCCCACCCCCTTTGCTGCTTACACAGAAGTTCTGCCTTTTCAGAAAGCGACCATTGCCCCGAGGAGCCTTTATTTGATTTTCTTTCTTTCTTTCTACACGCCTTGCCCTTTCCAACCCGCTTGGTTTTCCTTGGATTTGATGTTAGGGTTATTGCAAGTGTATCTGGGAGGGGAGCGTGGGTAACCATTCGGCAGAGCCACGCAGTTTAGGGCTCTAGACTAGACCCTTGTGAAGGAGGAACTTTGCCGAAGGCAGATACAGAAGCTGCTTTGTCAGGAATCTAGCTAGGCTCGCCAAACCCTTCTCTTTCTGGATCCCTGGGACAGAGGGAGACAGCCAGCCAGACACCCCCACCCCTTACACACACACACACACACACACACACATCACCCCCTCGCCCCAGAGAGACACCAGCAAGCTGCAGGGAGAGAGCGAGCCATAGCCGCCCTGAGAGCAACAAGGAAATCACAAGTCTGAGCAGGGCAGGGAAGGCACCCGGGGGCCAGGGAGCAAGTTCCTGACCCAAGACAGAGCGGACACGAAGAGAAAGTGTCAGGGGGGACGGCGAGTTTGTTATGTCTAGGATCAACTCTCCTCACCCGCTCCTCTTACCTTCTCTCTCCCACGGCACTGATTCCTAAAGCCTGAGCGCTTCCGTGCACAGGGAGGGGGAGGGGGGAAGGTCCTTCAAGCGGCTGGAAGTAAAACAAAACAAAAAACACTCGCCGTCGGTCTGCAAAGCGGGTGGGTAGCTGGTGTCCTGGTGCCGGCTCGGGTCGCTGCTTGGAAGCTCCACTCTCTTCCACCATTTGTTGGAAAGTTTCTCTCTCCTCGCCTGGAGTTCTCAGGGGTTGGTTTGCTGTTGCTGGATTATTATTTTTTTTGGGGGGGGATGTGTAGGGGGGGAGTTTGCTTTAATGATGATTATTGATCATTGTTATTGTTGTTCTTATTTTTTTTTTTGCAAATTCCTCCCGGCTCCCCATCCCCTTCCCCGATCTGCCCCTCCTGCTCTGATCGGCTGCTCGGGTTGTGTGTGTGTGTGTGTGTGTGTGTGTGTAAAGAAAGTTATCAAGAAAAAAAAATCCCATTTAAAAAAAAAAACTTCTTTCACTTCTCTGCTGGTGATCACAGGGAAAAAGTGCAAGTGTGTGCTGGCTAGGGAGGAGGTGGGAGGCTGTCCCCCCTCCCTACACACACACACACACTCTCCTCTTCAGAGCCTGTCCTGTGAGAGCTTCTTCCTCAGCCGGAGCGTCTTCCTCATCCCTCCCCTCCCTTTCTAGTTTTTTTGCAACCCCACACACTCAACTGCCAGGGGTTTCCATTTCATGAACTGTCTCTTTAAAGAAGATCTGACCGGCCATCCATAAAGAGGCGAGAGAGAGCGAGAGGGAACTATCTCCCCCTTGCAACAAAGTCGTCGGAAGCCAGACAGAGGCTCCTCTTTCAGTAAATTTTTAAAGTGACAGCAGCCTCCTCCGGCGAGAGAGGTCACAAAAAGGTCGCCAAGACAGAAGTCCTATAGGGGCAGACTGATTACGGATGCACCATCCCCTTTAAACATGTCGATTCCATCCATGTAATCAGCAGCCAATAGGGAGAACTTGGGTGGGAGGATTTTTCTTTCGCAGGAAAACCTCGCCTTGTTTCAATGTGTTCCGAAAGTGCAAGTGTCTCTGTGTGAATGTGTTTATTTAAGAAGCGTTTAACAAAATCAGCAGCCTTATTCTTCTTTTCTTTTCTTTAACGTATAAAAAAGCAGCACGAACTGGAATGCAGTTTAGAACGTTAATTGCCACTTTTTTTAAAAAAAGCTAATTGGCTACATATATTGTATCTGCGATATGCACATTGTCCATCTATGGGGCATTTAGATATTGTGATCGCTCTAAATCCTACTCTTCCTAGCAGGAATTTTTGTATTTTTCCCCTTTCCTCTCCCGTTCATTACACACACAGAGACAGAGATAGACAGACAGACACAAGCGGCGCGTAATTAATCAATAAATGATCTGTTTACAAAAGTTGTTAAAATGTTACTTCTTAACATTAAAAAGCAACATGACTCCATCTATCACCGAATTTGGTCTGAGAAAAAGATTAGGTTTATAAATCTGCGATGAGCTAGTTCCTTTTTTATGTCTATTTTACATCTATCGAAAAGGGCACGGACTTCTTAAAAAATGAAAAGCAGCGTTTTGAATATTATTTTGCACTTCACAATAAATATCCTACACCTCCTGTTTTGTGCAAACGGAACAATTTGGAATCGTTTCCTTAAGGATCTTGATTGATTGATTTATCTAGTAACAAATCACTTTAGGATTTTAGGAGGGAGGTTAGATATTTGGACTGGGATGGTAGAGGGGAAGGAATCGATATCGAATTAATAACCCGAGAGATGATTTCTCTTTGAGTTTACATAAAAGCTACAACGTCTGGAAATTGTAGTGGCTTCTAATTTTTTTAAAAAGTAACCATAAATATAATAATAATGTAATGCAGCAAACTGGCCCACTCTAGCCAACAAAGTTGGGCACTGTCTCGCGAGGTTAACTATAACACGTTTTTAAGAGGGAGGGGAGAGAATTGAAAAAGGGGGCTGGACTTTATCGTTTATTACACCATCATAAGTGACACCCACTTTTTTTTTAAAGTGCAAATATATTTCTCAGACTAAAAATCGATTTTTTTTTTTACAATGGAGGGGAGGGAAAGAAGGCGAGGGCGAGAATCCAAGTGACAAGAGATGATGATTAATTCCTCTCAGCGGCCTGTTATCTGTGACATTGAACTGTTATTTCAGATAATGGCTATTGTTCAAGACGAGAGGAGAGAGAAAACAAATCGCACACAGCAATGTTAGGTAGGCCAGGGGAAAAAAACCTTTGTAAATAACCCCAAAAACCTGGGCAGAGATTCCCAGAGTCCGGGGCTTGAGAACCTCACTCAGTTCCCGGTTTGCTGGCCCATTGATTTCCTGCCCTCCCTCAACTTGTCCATTGTTGGAGCCTTCTTTTTCTTTTTTTAATTTAGCCATAAATTGGACCAGCTCGAGCTATGAGCTGTTCTATTTTCTTCCTGTCAGGATGAGGGATTTGTTTTATGATGCATTGTGTATTAAATACAAGTAATCTGGGAAACTGATTGCTCGAGCCCATAGGCCTGATCAGAGGTTCTGATACCAAGCAGTAGCCCCCTCCCTTTAACAAAGCCTCTCTGAAAAGGAGGAAATGTTGGTGGATAAACAAAAGGTCTTTTGGTATCAGTAGCAGGTCCTGGCTAAATTAGGATTTCATGGAAAGGGCTTATATATATATCTATACACACACACACACACACCATGGCATGCATATATGGTATTGAGGAGGGTGGGTGATTCGAGTCAGAAGCTTGCAGCCAGTGCCAGTAGATGGCGTAGCCAGCTGAATTACTGCTCAGTGCACAGATTTAAGAACTCAGCGGCAGACACTGTCTCTCGGGTACTTTCCTGTCAGGAGCGGTGGCTGCTGCTAGAAGGTGTGAGCTGAGTGCGGCTCCCAGCATCAGCTTTACAAGGGGCAGCATCACTGCAGTAAATACAGAGGGCAGAGCCTGTGCTGTTGCATCCATTCTCCTGTTAATACTCCGTGGTCTTATTCCCCGGGTTTTTAGCTCCTGGTCCTAAACCCCTGCTATTTATTAATTATTACTATTATTTGATGATGATGAAGGACCAGGCTATTAATCAACTGTTGGGGTGACTCTACTTCGGAAAGTCAGTCTGGGTTCTGAAATCATATTCAGGGTGAAGCACTAATAATGTGTAATGAGAGTTCCTCACCTGAATGAAGATAGTGCCCTGTATGTGCAGAGCGGATCACCTCAGAATAACGCCAGGAGAACCGGTCAGTACACCAGGGGTTATCTACCCACCACAACTGCTGTGGATTCTGTAGGTGGCCAAACTTAGATCACTTTCGATCAGAAGATTTCTGCAATAGATACACACCTCACAAAACCGCACTCCCTAGTAGATTCTTCTCCCCCTGGTATTTTTCTGCAGAAATCTATCTGCAGTAGTCCCCCTGCAAGCTGCTCTCTGCTAGCAATACTGGGGAACATGCCTGTTTGTTTTAGCTCCACACTTGAAATGGGCTATTAAAAATAATGGCTTTACTATAATCTTAAAACCTGGCTTCATTTCGTATGTATTAGGGCAGATCTAAGCATTAATATTCCGGTCTCCCCGGGCACGGGAGAACAATGTCTACAAAAATATTATGTAAACTTTTTTCGACGTGGGGGTGAAGAGGAGAAAGAGGGTTTCACATACAGATTTTGCCCCGGCATAGGAGGGGCTTTTTTCATTTTCTTGGTAAGAGGTTTAAAGAGGCGGTGGAGAAAGCAGCCTTGTGGTGACCGCAGAAGTGGTGGCTGAGAAATGTCTGATACACGTAAAGATCTCCCGCTAGCTGATCACATAAGATGTTACTGTGTTTTCTTCCTGTTTTGAAAGGGGGCCAAATGCGTCTCTGGCCCTTTCTCGCTTCCTCTTCCAATTTAGAGGGTTTGTATGTTCTTCAAAAGGCTCAAGGATTGCCACTGGATCTGCCTCCCTTTCGCAATTGTTTATTTCAAATAAGTGCCCATATTGGAGGAGGCAGTACGGAGTTAGTACTCTAGTCTCCTAGCTATTCCCACCAGGCTGTACACTGATGCCTCTTTTAAGCCTTTAACTTCATGGTCGCCCCAGAAGTAAAAGTTCTCTTAATGGAGCCCCTATGGGCACGGAGCATTCCAACACATCATTAAAGCAAAGAAAGGCGGCCCTGCCAAAACCAGATGAAATAACTGCACTGTCCACTTTTAATAGGCTTCCTGCGGACAAACACTCTGCAGAGGACAATACTGGAAAAAAAAATCAGACAAGTGGCTGGCAGTTTTTTAAATACCATAAACGTTCAATAACATGTTCATCTTAATCTGAAGATTATCTGTTAATGTATAGAGCAAGTCACTCCTTAACCACAGTTGTTAAGTGGGGCTTAATGTTCTATTTCTCAAGGTGACTAGACACATCATTGAGCATCCTGTCTACTAAGCCTGCGGTAGCTTTTAAAATACTGGAACAAGAGTATTAAAATAAATTTAAAAAAACAAAAACCCTCCAACATACCCTAACGCTCTGTGATGCAGGGCAACAAGCCACAAAAATAGTGAAATAAACTAGAAACCTTGACACAATTCAGCTGCATGCTAATTCCCTTTGCCTTATGTTATAGATATTGACAGATGCTTTAAAAAAAATCAATGCTCTTAGTATATACTAAGAGCCAGATCTTTACTAGATCTTTCTCGAGTCAAATCAAACAAATCCCGGGGTAGATAACGCAAATTGCTCTACAGCACCGGGTTCCTAGTCAATTTCAGCTCTTCCCAATCTCTCCCATTCTGCTGCTGCCCTCCCACTTCTCTGGGTTCTGTTCCCCCCTCCCCCTGTTTTAAAAAGAGAGGGAGGAGGGGGAGGAAATTAAAGGTAAAAAAAATGTAAATAAAAATTTTCCCTTGGTCTGGAAATGGGCCCGTCTGAAAGCATGTTAATCTCCACCTCAGTAATTTGGTTCTTCTGGAGAAGACAGAAGTCCTGCTGCTGTGCCCTGCACTTCATAAATCACGTCTTTATGTGGACAAGGTCAGGGCACCTAACAGCTCAGACATGGGCCTTTGCAGTGGCTCGGAGGGCTCCAGCATGTTTATTCTCTCGCACAGATCTCCGAGGAGTAGTCCAGCACGCTTCTAATTACTTTTGATTATTTTCATTTGCTGGGGTCAGTCTGGCTTCGCCAGGACTGCTGGAGGGTTGATTTCCTACACATCCCCCTTGTCTTTGCGGGACGGCGGTGTGGGCTTTCGGAATTAGCACCCCATTATTGTCCGGGAATCCCATGTGCTAGAGACCATCAGAGCGGAGGGTTTCCCCCGGCTGACCATTTCCCGACTGCTGCCCTTCTTAATTAAACTATAAAACTGTAATCACCGTTTGGTCGCAGCTTTGGGCTCCGATCCTTTTCAGGCAAACCGTTTGACATGGGCTTTTGCAGGAGCCTTCGCTGCAAACAGTGACTGCATTTTGTCTCCTCTCTTGATTGGAATATATTTAGTGAATTTTAAAATTTGTTACGAAATGGGCAGTCCTATTTTTGGGCTGAGAGACTCTAATAGTGCGCGGATGCTGCTCTGCCCAATCCCACGATCCGCCGCTCCCAGCATTACCCGCGGAGTTATGCTACAAACTCACGCCTTAATGTTTCCCCCCCTTTAGACAGATGCTCAGCACAATTCCGAGTCCTAACTTCGAACTACGGCAGATACATACAGTCCCCAATGTTATTTCTCAGAACCACGAATGCTCAGCTGTTAAATTTACTGAGAACAAAAATGAAAGGGAGGAAATCAATTAGTTAAAAAAAAATCCATAGGGCGATCAGAAAGTCTGAAAATACGCACTTCCTTACCTCAAAATTACATTTTATGTAAAAAATAAGGGTGGGTCTTCTAATAAATCAATGCAAATTCCCCACAAAAATGTGTGTAATGTGTACACAGCAGATTGAAAAGTATAGCTGGTAATTTGGTAAAACAGATCAAAGGCATTACATTATAAATGAGGTTAAGACTACTTTTGTAACTATGGAATTTTAGACACACAAACATATATACACATATATATCTATATCTACATATATAGAGAGAACGTGCTTATTTATGTTCATCTATCCTATTATATAATACCATTCATGATCGTGTGTGTGTTTATTAAATACATATGCTAAATATATGTGTGTGTATGTCTATATATACCCACAAATACACACTATGTGTATGGATTGATTATACACACCCCCACACACATAAATAGATAGATATACAAATACTACCACATATATACCCACACCAAGAACATGTAATTGGAAGTTATTTCAGAACATAAATTCTGTAACATTACCAACAGTGATGGTATAAACAACTGAATATCAGCATTTTTGACATCACTATCTTGTTCACAATAGTGAACCAATTTATTTTTTAGTATCACTGACAGTTTAACAACTAACTGATTGCACAGCGGAACTGTTCTACTTTTTCTCTCCCTCTAAAATTCACTCTTCAAAATAGCAAACTACTTCACTCCCAAATTTAAGCTTGACCCTCTCATTCTTGACCCTCTTTTTTCTTTTTATTTATTTTCTTTTAAAAAAACAACAACTAAAAACAACCCCAGTCTTTGCAGACCTCTCCTGTTTTGGACATCAGTCATAATCATTGGCATCATTTAAAACTTCACCCACAACTTTTAGTGCTCCTCCAATCAAATTTTCTCCTGTATGTGTTTCCAAGGTAACCAACAAGACAGACATCCACAGAGGTGGGCTATATAGAGAGCAAAAGTAAACTGAGCACAAACTTAAGTGTTTCTGTGTTTCAGTGCTTTACTATTAAACCACAACACAAATAATATCCCTTCCATCTTTCTGCATATTGAAATTGATTCTGGTCTCACTTACACCAGTGCAACAGAATCAGACCCACTGGCTTTATCTGTAATTATGTAAACAAACATATAATATGCAGAAGATATGTGTACACCTAGCACTATTGCTGGGTCAGGGGGCATAGGTGCAGAAATCTATAGATCCCTCAGCTTCACCTTGCCACACTGTTTAGTGTCTCCTGTCAAAGAACTAGCAGAACAGCTTCTCCACTGGTTTTGTGGGCAATCAGAATTGACTGATGGAAGCAAGTTTTCTGATGATTGATGGGAGAGAGTTTTCTGGCGGGCTCAGTGCCAGAATTAGGCCCAGAAACTTTTGGATCTTGGGCTGAAAGTGGACCAAGAGTGGATCAGAAAGCATGAAGGTACTGGTGTAAGAGCATTATTATCAAACATACATTTTTCATTCCAAGGAACAATGCTGGTGGCATTTTTGCCATTTTCACCAAGAGGGAAGGAACAAGAATAAGTGCAATTCTTTCGATACACCCTCAGCACAAAATGGAAATACCCCCAGCTTGATTGTTCCCCCAGACAGGGCTGGCTCTAGGCACCAGCACTCCAAGCATGTGCTTGGGGCAGCACTTTCCAAGGGGCGGCACTCCACACACACACACCCTTTTTTTTTTTTGCTTGGAGTGGGAAAAAGCCGGGAGCTGGCCCTGGCCAGAGCCCTGCTGCTGGAGAGCCAGAGCATCGTCCCCTGGAGCCGAGCCCGGGCTGCGGCAGGGAGAGGGGCTCTTGGAGTGTGTGAGGAGCCGGGGAGGGAGGGAAGCGGGGCCCTGGATGCAGGGAGGAAGGAGGGGTCCTGCTGCCGCCACCGCTGCTGCCACCGCTGCTGCTCTGAATCTCTCCAGGGCGGCGCGGTGTTTCCCCGCCAAAGTGGGCTGTGCAGGGCACCGCCGGGCTGGGCAGGGGGCGCAGATCCCAGCTCGCGCGTTGATGGGGTGAGTGGCTGGGCAGCCCGAGTTGCCAGGGAGCTGCCCCCGGACCTAGCCCGCCACGCACCTCCCCCGCCTCAGCCCTGCGCTGCTTGCCCCGGGCCCCCACAGTGCTGGGTGTAGGGAGAGGCAGAGCCCGGCTCCGAGCAAGGCAGCTGGAGATACTGCCTCGCCGGGGGACCCCCGCAGCTTGGGCACCTGGGGGTCAGTGTCTGTCCTCTTGGCTCTTCCTGCACGGGCTGGGGAAGCAGTTGTCAGCCCCTGCCCCTCTCAGCCCTTGCACCCCACATCCCACTCGCAGCCTCTTCACTTGTACCTCCCCCCATCACTCCTTTGCCGCACCCCTTCCCCTTGCACTCTCCCTTCACCTGCACCTCTCCCCTTGTACCTTCTCCTCCAGCATCTCCCCCTTCCCCTGCACTTCTTCTCCCACAACCCTCCTGATACCCCCTCTCCTCCTCCATGAGTACATCACACCCCACTTCTCTGCCAGTGTAGAGCCCCCAAGCACCCTCACACCCGCTCCTCTGCCTGAACCCTCTTTACTAGATCCCCATCCCTTTCTGGGTACAAGGTTTGAGGGTTAGTCCCTATGCCTTCCATGTGCATTTGGAGCACTAAAGATGGGGTTGCAGGGGATGGCGGGGGGGGGGGGCGAGATTTATACTAAAGTGAAAAAAAATAGGAGGAATGGTTTGATCCCCACTGCAAGTGTAAACGGGGATTGCTGTGGTGAACAAGGAGGTCACGTTTCAGGGGGGAGCCCCGGGCTGGGTTGGCAGGGGGTGCAGGTGGGGGGGGGAAGAGAGAGCCCAGGCTGGAGCAGCAGAGGGTGTGGGTGGGGGAGGGCACTGGTTGGGGGGAGAGAGCCCAGGGCTGGGGTAGGGGGCAGCCAACATTTTTTTTGCTTGGGGCAACAAAACACCTAGAGCCGGCCCTGCCCCCAGAGGAGTGTGTGGATCTGTCCTGCCCACGTGAAAGAGAGGGAGGACAATCACCCATATAGCACCATTCGTCCTTCCTCCCAGATTGTGTTATGGGACTGCTTATAGGGTCCAGGATCCATATATGGTGAGACAGGCTGGGAGTGGGGCTGAGGGTATTCCAACCCTACAGGGAATGCTACCTGAGTGTAGCATGAATGAGCTCCTCCTCACCATAAGGGAATACTGGGCAGTTACCAGCTGGGGTAGCCCTGACAGCACAAGTCAACAAAAGGTATGCTGAAAGGGAACAAGAGGAGAGCAGATTAGGGCCAGGAAACAGGGGATGCACAGGGCCTCTGTGCAGACAGCAATGGTCTCTGGCAGATAACTAGAGAATAGCAGTGTGGGAAGGGTAATAGGTCCTGTGGTATTTAGGGTATAACGTCTTGCTTATTCCACAGGTGGGTAGGATCACTTCCTTACAGAAAAATTCAAAGGAAACTGTGAGCAAAACCTCGTGGAATTTCCTGCCCCTCTCACAGGTTTTCCTGCAGGAGATGGTGATCTGGGCCCATGTAATTATGATGATACTATTATTATTATTCATTATTTTTATTACAGTAGAACACAGAAGTCTCTAACCCAGATTGGGGCCTGTAGCAGGGTGGTTACCCTGCTCCTGCCTGAGGGGTTTAAAACAGCCCTGGCAGAGGGCTGGGGCAAAGGGAAAAGCTACACAGCTGGGCCATGCCCCCATCAGGCCCCAGCTGGCCTGTATAAGAAGGCTGGGAGCCAGGTGCTCAAGAGTCTCTCTCTCTATGTCTTCAGAGAGAGAAGAGCCTGGCTGCTGGGAGCTAGAGACAGGGTACCTGAGTGGAGCAGGGCAGGGGATAGGCTGAGGAGCTGGGGAGCTCCAGTCTGTGGCCTAGTAGGAGGCCAGGAGTTACTGGGGGTTGCAGAGGGCAGCCCATGGGTAGGCCAAGGCAGCAGGTCCAAACCCAACCTTGCCTGTGATGAGTGGCCTATACTGCAGTCTGCCCCAGGGAGCGGGGGCTAGTTGGTGACTGGCAGTGGCCTTATTCTGAGGCAAGGTAGGGATAGTGGGTGGGGGTTCCCCAGGGAGGGGAGACCCTAGTACTGAGGGGTGTACTGCCAGGGGGCAGCACCCCAGATACAAGGGCACCAGGGTCTGGGAGGGACATGGGGGCCAGAGGACAGGCAGATCACTGGCCTGCAGGGGGTGCTCCAGGATGCTGGAAGAGATAATTCCCAAGACAACCAGCAGGAGGCACTGCAGGGGTGAGTCCGCTCCTCTACAGGGCCTCAGTATACTATGTATTGTAGGTACCCAAAACAAGAGACAGTCCCCACCCTGAAGAGTTTACAGTCTAAGGGCACACAGACTAAGATGAAAGGTGATTTAAAAATCAGTGTTAGCTAACCAATTCATTTTAATACATGGTGGAGACAGAGCAAGCTGTATTTTAACATGTTGACTGACTGATTTGAATGCTAGGCTCCTACCCACCCAGAAGTTATATTTTTGCCAGCATGTTTACATTCATGTTTCTTATTCCCACATTTTGAAAGAAAGCTGAGAATTCTGGAGAACCTAGGAAGCTCCAATCTTCACTTCTAATTCCACCCTTTCCATGGGTTCTGAAGCCTGCAGGGGCTATTACAACCCCCAACCACCCATGGAATGAAAAGCTTGAGCTTCATCCTCAATGGGGAAGGTCCTTTATCTACCAAAAAAGCTTTCTAGTTCATTAGCATTAGCTAAAGTCCCTGGCTAGAAACCTAGTACTACACAAATCTGTGGCACTACTATATCTATTTACAGTCAGATGTGAGACTAACTCACAAATAGTAATGGAAACTTTGCTATTGTGCTCATATAACTTCCTTCCTCCTCACCTACGGGAGAAGTGGGTGTTTAATACCCACCCCCCAACCCATTGATCACATATTGGGAATGAGGGCCTGTAGAATGGCCAGGGTCTTCCACCTGGTCCCAGAGCTCCTTACCTGCTTTGGATAACATGGTTCTTGCAGAAGCTGTTCTAATAGAGGCTCTCCTGACTCAGAGCTGCCCTAGAAACCCCACTGGAAAGCATTTCTCAGCCTGGAAACTGAAAGCCTAGTAAATGGACTCTGTAGACTTCCCCATAGACATGTGTATAATGATCCAGCAGGGACTTACTAACCCCCACTTCCCAACTACCCTCTTTTAATTTTTAATTACAAATCTTTTAATTTTGATCAGTTTTGATTAAAGTCTGTAAATGTTTTAAGACCTATTTTGGAAGCTCTCTATTCTCAGAACCCCCAATGACTTCAATGGGAGTTCAGTATGCAAAAAGCTTTCAGGATCAACCCTAAAGCTCAGTAGTGGGGATATTATGTGATCTGACAGGGGCTATTTTATGACTGAACAGCATTTACAACATTCCAAACCAAACTCAATTTGCAAAGCAAAACATCCCTTTAAAACAAATGGAGATCAACTGGGAAAGGGAAAACAACCTTGCTAGACTATTAGGCTGAAATGGATTAGAAGGGTTAATAAGCAGAACCTACCCTACAAAAATTAAAATTATGTATAACAAGAAATCCTATTTCAATCAATTTTAGGAATGACTGGCTCTTGCCAAAGCATTCCTGTTAAAGCTGAGTTTTTAACTAAGCTTACACTAATAGACATAAACACCTGTGGACTTTATAAGGCTAAGAAGTAATTTATCACCCAATAAAAAGTCAAACACTCATTTTAAAATTTTCAGGTTTATATTTACCGTTTCAAACGTACAATGTTTGGTTGGTTCTAATTGAAGTTTAAAAAAAAAGCTAGATAAACATTTTTACAGGAAAAAATACACACAGTAGCAACGTATCCAACTGTAGCAATAGATTGCAATGCCAAAAAACTGACTAAAAGGAGGCTTAGTTACAATTTTATTTCACCTATATATTGATTCATTATAATAATCTATCAGAGTTGTCTAAAAAGTGAACTAAATGGACATTAAGTCAGATGGCATATGAAATTACTGAATTTCCATTTTCGAATAAGCTACAAAACTTGATGAACTAATGTTGTTCCAGATGAATTAACTCATCATCTCTGGGAACATATATAAACTATACAATCTTTTCCTGAAAGCGCTCTAATAGCTATGATTAATCCTCGTTCTATTGAAAGGCACTTGCCTACAATTGAAGAGGAACCTCGCTAAAGGCAGGTTCACGTTTGACACTGCCTCCAGAATTACTGCCATGGTGCCAAGCTCTGACAGTAGTGCTAAATCTTATTTACATTTGGTTATGAAATGTGGAATTATTTGTTACAGGCTTGTTATGAAACTATAAATAGGTTAAAATCCTATCGACAATTCAAGTCATGCTTAGTAGACAAGTATAGGTTTGGAGTTTTAGGATGCTAATTTATTTAGCCAATGAGAGAATATATAGGGCTGAACCTTGCACTCTACTCAAGCAAACTCACATTGACTGAGTAAGTAATGAAACATTTGAACCACAGGTAGCATATTATGGATCAGCTTTTCAAATTTAAGCATGGAAAACTATTTGCATATGCCTAACTTCTGTATGGAAATCAGCTACTTGACTGAACATATGACCAGTTAGGTGCCTAACTAGCCATGTGCATGCACAAACTTCTGATTTGTGTGTCCATATTGAGTGCTTCCCTGCATATGTTAGTTGCTTGTGAATAACTGTACATGATTAATTTTGAAATTCTTGCCCTATGAGTCCTACATGAAGTGCCCAAGAGAAAAGCATTGCAGACAGAGAGGATGCAACAGAAGATAGGCCACATCTAATCACAAAGGGTGAAATTCTGGCCCCACTAAAGTCAATGGGAATCTTTCCCTGGCCTTCAAGGGAGGCAGGATTTCACCCAGTCTTGCAAAATTGTTGTGAATGTTTATCACAAATACCTCTCTTTTATTATGAGAAGAAATGATTAAAAAACAAAGATCTTTACTCACCCATAAAAACAGTGGGTGAGTGAGCAAGTAGAATATTTTTGACCGTAATTGTCAAAATAAATTCATACACAAAAAGGACATGTTGATTGTAATGGGTTAACAACAAAAATAGCCAAGGACATCAGTATGTCCTTACCATAAATAAGCTGAACATTTTCCAACTTGGAAAAAAAAATACTGTATTACCTATAAACTTGGAAATGAAGGGTTCCCCCCCTCCCCAAGACTTAGATCCCTGAAGGCACTTGTGTTCTGGCATGCATCCCTTATTTCCTGAAGACATTTCCAACCTGGCAATTTAGCACCCTACTGATCAAAAAAAGAATTTAGGCATGTGAGCATGTGAAGAGGGTGAGAGGAAGTGGCAGAAAAGTAGGCACATGTCAATGTATACAATGAGTTGAACAGATGCAAAATGACTTGCAGAATTTAAGTGAGTATAGCAACCATTACATATTTACTTTCACGTATAATTTAGCTAAGCTTAAGATATTAGGCTAAATTCACTACTGGCATAAACAGTCATATTACTATTAGTGTTATATATATTACGGCAGCACCTAGATGCTCCAACCACAATTGGGACTCTGCTGTGTATAAGTGCCAGTCTCTGCCCTAAACAGCTTACAAGCTAAACAGACAAGACAAAGAAAATATTATTATACCCATTTTGCAGATGGGGGAAAGAGACTGAAAGAGATTAAGTAACTTGATCAAGCTCATGCAAGAAGTCTGTAACAGAACTGGGAATTGAACCTAGTGGAATGCTCTTTTATAACTTGGGGAAAGTAATCATTGTGAGGAGGAAGAGGAAGTTAGAAAAGGGTTTTCTCCTAGGACTATAATATATAGAAACTGCTTTCTGTCACCTACCTAACATCCACTGCTTCTTACTGCAGTAATAGAGAGAGTCTACCTGATCTCTGCCAGTTAGAATAATTATGCTTGTTTTGACATGGCTGATCTGAAAGATGAATTATCCTTTACCACCATTTTAGCTTAGGGAAATATTTCAGCTTAGGAAATGAAACGTAGATGCTTCAGAACAGACCTTTTAAACATAAGCATATTGCCCTGATTGGTACAGCAAATGAAACTCCTCCTACAGAAACACTCTGGGGGAGGATATGTAAAACTCTGAGTTCCACATTTGCAACAGAAATGTGAAACAGAGTTCATTATGTCAAGGTTTGTTGCTAGGAGTCAGCTCGCAATAATGCAAGTGTGAAACATAAGATTGATCACAATTCCCATAAGGGCGGGATACTGAAAATAGAACACTGACCTTTCTAACCCTATATGAATGACCAGAAACCTGGCAAGGCATAGAGCAGTGCCCCTTTATTATGCCCAGGCAGTTGTGTAACCTTCTGAATGTATCTGGGCAAAATGAGATGAATATATTATATATCCTAACAAGAACAGATATCTTTGAGTTACTAATAATTCTGGAGACTGTATGATCCATGTATATTGATTTAAGATTCAATGTTATTAATATTGTGTATGTATTTCAGGATGTGCTCTCCCTTCTTAATGCCTGCCTCCCTTCTCGGATTTACACCCGCATGAAATTTGTGCTTTGTGATCACTTTGGGTCATATCCTCAGCTGGTGTAAACTGAAGTCATTGCCACTGAAGTCAATGGTGCTACACCAACTGAGATGGTAGCCTTTTATGTTGATTTTTCCTATATTTATGAATAACAAGAAAACTGTCAGCAAATGTGATAAGGCAGTCACAAGAAAGAATAAAATAAAAGCTGTCACTAGCTTTAAAGCTGGAGATATTGCATTAGATCAAATGCATAGCATAGAGTAACTGCAAACTGGGGCAAGGTCTGGACTGGGCCAAATAGAAGTTTCTCTTGACAACTATGAAAAAGTTTTAGTAGATGCCAGGTATTTTTCACACTTTCCCAAGTAATGCTTGTGAACCAAAGATAGAAAAATCGTCCAACTGGCACCATGTGATAGAAGCTTTAAACAGCCATCAGCATAAGAGAAATGATTTGCCTATCAACTGTACTGGTACAGTCTATAAGAACTGTCCATCTTCTTTCCATTGTCTGTAATATATTCAACAGTTCTATATAACATGGATTTCCCTTCTCCTCTCTCAAATTATTGACATTTTATCTATTATCCTCTTCAGACTTTGAGCTATTTTCTCTTGAATTCACAAATGTCAATTTAAAATCTCCTCAGATCTGGAGTGTTTTCCTATTCATTTTTCCTGAAGCAAATTGTCCTTGTTTAGTTGGGAAATTGTTTCCCTGAGTCATTCCCCAAATGGGAAAAAGATTAGTGGATACAGTTTGGGAGAGTACTGAGGCATGGCTTCTTCTGGGATAGGGACAGGGTGACCATTCTCTGCCAGCAACAGGCCATGGAAGGGACAAGAGGAGCAAGCGTCCCCAATGAACGCTGCCCAGCCCCAGGTTACTCAGTTCCAGCTGTTCCCTCCCTCCCCCCACCCAACACAGCTCCCCTCATTTTCCCATCTCTGGCTGCTGCCCCTTCCCTGCTACCAGGAAACCCTTTCACTCCATTCCGCTTCCTTGCCCTCTTAACGCTGCTTCTCAAAGGGCTCCCTGCTGCCCATGTGAATGGCAGTGGTGGTGGGGTGACTATCCCTCAGATCTTGGTGCTTTTCTCTCTTATTATCCAATATTTAGTTTTAGACCCATTTTCTCCCCAATTCTCAAAGACATATAAAATACCCTAAAATGTTGTCCCACTGTCTCTCTAGTTATCTATTACTAATTTAATAAGCCTTGAATTTTTTCCCTGTATCTCTAATTATAATATATTAACATAAATCTCGGATTTTGTCCTTTTCTCAAATTCTTGGATATTGATATAAAATCATTGCAAATATTGCTCTATTGATAAGAAGTTTGCTCAAATATTACCTCTTTACCTATTATCAACTATTGATATAAAAGCCCCCACTTTTCCACTTTCCGATCTAATTTCCGATCCAAAATTCCTGATTGTCCATGCTTCTCTCTTTAATTACTGAACATTGATAGCAAATCTCAAATTTCTGATCTTTTCTATGTAAACAAATATCAATTAAAAAATTGTTCAGGTTTGGATGTGTTCCCCATGTTTTTTAATTGCAGTACTATCTCCTTTTTGGAGGGAACCTGTTGCCCTGAGTCATTCTCCAGGTGGGAAGTTGCTGGGAAGGGTTAGATTCCCCAATGATCAACTTTCCCCTATCACTTGAGTCATTTCTCCCCCCACCACCCCCCATCTTGTTTCCCTCTCCCTTAAAATGTTCGCTGATGAAAATGACTTGCCCCATACAGAATACACATCAAAGCCAGAGGGCTTCCCCTGTTTGGGGGACTAGTGTCTCCGAGCTGCTAACAGGAAAGTTGGCTGAACCCTTTTCTTCCCAGATGATGTGGGATAAAAAGAAAACAACTTAATTCATGTTAAAAGAGAGCTGGACCAATTGAAGAGTGGAACTATATGGCAGGGTTGCTTGTGATGGTAGGGGGCAGGGCTCAGCAGCCCAGGGGCCCTCTTTGGGTTTATATCTCATGCTCCCAAAAATTCATTCTTCAGGGCTCCAGCCTGCAGGGGTCAGAAAGGGATTCCCCCCACCCAGTCCCAATGTATTCTGGGGGAGGAGAGGGTTTCGTCTCCTTCCTCTGAAGCATCAGAGATGGTCACAGCTGGAGATGGGGAAGTGGACGGGATGGGTCACTATTCTGAGGTGGCACGGAGCATTGTTTCTCTCAGGTGCTTGGCTGGCTGGTTCTTGCTCACATGCTCGGGGTCTAACAGATCCCCAAAGGTGGGGTCAGGAAAACTTTTTCCTCCAGGTCAGATTGGCAGGCTCCGTGGGTGTTTTTCACCTTCCTCTGCAGCATGGGGTCTGGGTCACTTATTTGGGTTTATCTCACTTAATCATTTACCTTGGGCATTGGTGCACTTCTCTCCTATTAGTCACCTGTGGGTTGTTATACTCTGGTCTAATTTCAGTTGTTTATTTTAGTGTGTGGGTGCTGGATGGTGTTGGTAGCCTCTGATTTATGGGAGATCAGACCAGATGACCTGGTAGTTTCTTCTGGCCTTATAATAGTCATGGTAATATTTTTTTTAAGGTTCAATACTTATTAAAATCTCAGGATAAATTTATTCTAAATTATTCTTTTTTTTTATTGAAAACCAAAATAAGCAGCCCAGATCTAGATTATCTTGGACTGGCAAGTACATCTACTCTAACACAGGAAACTGAAAAAGGTATTTGTCTTTCTTTTTACCATGTGTATATTCTGTTAGTGAACATGAGATTTTCATCCCAAAACATATTATTTAGATCTCCAGAAGTCTAATCAGTCACAGACTTCCAGAAATGGAAAATGCATGCATCAATCCAGCCAACATACAAAGATGGGAGATAACACTGTAGTGGTTTAAAACACAATTGTCCATGTACTGTATATACATATTTACAAGTAACTGATTAGAATGAAGCATCTAAAATACTTGTGATGGTGTCTTTTGTACACTTCTTCTCTGCCAAATCCTTGGTTAATAAGAATTGAATGGAAGCATTAATTATTTTCCCTGGAAAAGGTTGATAGCATATCACTGAAGATATTAATGATAGCAACTCACTATCCAGAATGCTAAGAGCATCTTTCCCCAGACAGGACAAAGGTTAATAAGCAAGAGGGGAGAAAGTGGATGGTGGAAGGAAGGACCACAAACCCCACAAACACTTGTAAATAATTGTTCTTTTTGATATGGTGCCTCTCCACCAATTCAAGATACCTAAGAAATAAATGGAATGTAATGGAAGCTTAGTGCTCCTGACTTCAAAAGAGGGATTCTATGGCCAAAGGTCATATAGTCTGAGACTATTCAATGCAATTGATATTGGTAATACAAGTAGTCATGATACACATTACAGTGCAATGATCTCTGCTTGCTCAATTTAGAAGGCTAGTAAAAACAGCCTTATTTTGTTGAGTCAGATAAGCTTGTAACTCAAGATGAGAGGAATAGCTTAACAAGAAAGAGGTACATTTTTAGGAGTAAATTTAGGATCAGGCCCCAAGTTTGGATGTGTTCAGGAACATTTTATTGATTCTAGTAAATGGTTGGGTTTTTTAAAATATGCCCAGAACTCAACTAGCCACATTTTAAATATATTAAAATAAATAACAAAAACTAACCCACTAACCCCAGTTTTAATTCAGCACCAAAAAGCCACAAGGTGATAATTGCTCAAACCTCAAGTTATTTCTATTGACGGTTACATAATCAACATGTTAAATCTAAGCATCTCTTCAGCCAGTTGTTTGTATGACCTATATAAATCAATACATATTGATTTTATAATTTTGATTCATATCGGTGCAGCACTCCAGTTTCATATCATCTTATTTATCAAATCTCTTCCCCAATCCTTCCTTCCCCCAGCCTTGCATTCCTATCAGGACTGTCAGACCCTCCTGTTCGAAAAGCTGCACTGTGTTTTTGATTACCATCTTTGGTCTACTCACCAAACATTTGCCCAATTCTGCTCAAACATACACACAATTCCTGGTGATGTGAAATGGAGCAGGGTGTGCATATCTGAGAGAAGAATTGGGCCCTATTTATCTTCTGTCTGGAACTCACTGACCTCTAGAATTTAGGGAAGCTGCTGTGATAAATATTTTTAATAGTAAGATTAAGAATCTTTAGTACTGATTTTAGCTAAGATCATGCACAAGTCCTTCCACATACAACCCCAGGAAACTATCCATACTCCCAACTCATACTTAGGGTGTAGAGCCACTCCATAGCCACTGGACTCGAAAGAGGATCCAACTGTTGTTCATCCCCCCTGGACATGGGATTGTGGCCAGTGGATCCAAATAATCATTGTCCCGTGGCAATACCCTCAAATTTCCCTCCATGATGGCCTATCTGGAGCTGGAACAGAGCCCAGGCTCACTATACACAGAGGTTTTTCTCCATGGTTTCCTAGATGAATCTTTAGATTTCTTCTCTCCATGGAAGCTCCAGAATTCTGTGAGAACAAGATGGTGCCTGCTGCAATTGCTCCAGTGAGAGCTGAGAGAACAACTGACTCCTGGGCATAAAAATCCTGCTCTGGGCTGCCAGCCTGACAGATAAGAGGAGACACATCCCATTGCACATAATGTTGGTGGCAATCTCATCACAGAAACCCACATGAGTAAATGAGGGAAGATTATGATCTCTTGTTCACATTTTAGGGCCTGGTTCTGATCTTACTCAGAACAGTATAAATCAGAGGTAACTCCACGGAGCTCGCTGGAGGCACATCAATGTAGGTTCGAGCAAGCTCTTAATTGGTAAGGGCCTCAGCACTGCCTAACATACCAGCTACTTGGAATAAAACAAATCTCCAGTGCAGCCCTTTATATCTGATACTTTGTATCACTATTGAAATCACCTTACAAAACCCTACTCAGGCCTGCAGTAAAAGGAGGTGGAGCAGAGTGGTAAAAAACAATGTGGGAATCACTAAGGCAAACAGGAACACTTGTTTTTATGCAAAATATCAGAAAAAAATAACAGAATGCACTTACAATGATTTTTACATGTATTTACAGAATATGCTTGAGGGAACTAGGCTGCACAGTATTTTGAAAGCTAAATTGTTAGGATTTATAAATCTGGGAAAATAAAAAAGTCAGTTAAATCTGGGAGGGTCAAACAATCTGTAGCAAGACAGGCCTTACTTTGTAATTATGTTTTCTATCACCATGGAAAGAATAAATGACTTCATAAATAGCTTTAGATATCATGTTAAAAGCACCTCTAGGAACTAAAAGATGCTATGCTAAATACAAGAGATCTAAAGAACTGTTGTTACACATCCATTACATTTACTGAGCTGTCTCATTTACTTTTTGAAGTCCTGTATACATGATACAGCAAGGCAAAACATTTTATGTACCATAAGAAATTTGACACATAATGTTTAATGTTCAGAAGATAAAGTTAACAAAACTATACATTGATGACTTTTTTATTTCCCTATTTTATGACCTTTCAAGAACTTAAAGCAAACGATAGCAAGAAGGAAGGGCAAGTAACCATATGCCACTTCTTGTTTTGTTGTAAATGAAATTACAACTTTGTTGATTGAAGCCCAAGGCAGAAATCATAGTAAAATATGGTGTTTTTTAATGTTTAGATGGAATCTTTCAAAAAACCGAAAAGCACGATGTGTTTTGAGATGGAAAGCATTTTTTCTTCTTGCAGCTTTCAACAGCCATACAAGATATGATTTTCAATTTTTTTTCTCTGTACTGCGTAAGTCCATAATATATTCCCACACTGTCTAACACAAATTCTACTGCAGTTCTAGGTTCTACTATATATCAACACTAACCTCAACTGTGACCTGCAAGAACCCTCTTTGTAGGCATCAGGAGATTAATAGTCTCCTCCCGTTCCTTCTAAGTACCACACATTTCTGTGGCCTGGGCCTCTCAGCAAAGATGTTTACAGCAATAATTACTAAACATATTGGGCAGTGACTCCATTAAAGGCTTCCACTCCGTAGGTTGCCAAAATGCTAATGGTTCAACTAGTGAGGTAGTTCAGTGAGAAAGTTGCTGATATCCTTTCCCCATCATATTTAACTCTTACCATTAATCTCTATGACACATATGCATTCCCCTTTCTGATGTGAGTATGCATTTAAAAACAAAAGTATAGTCTATCCAGGATCAAATCCTGAGTGATCAGGGAGTAACTTATTTTCACTGGGGAACTCTCCACTTTCAGCATGGGAAAGAAAGTAAGAGAAAAGTGAAAAGAGCAATATACAATCTATTGCTCATTTTACATGGACATGATAGGCAGTTAGCAAAAAAATAGTGGGTTTGATGGGAAATTGATACAACAGTCCAGAACAAGTTATAGTTATCTAATATATTTGCTTTGCAAAAAGTGAATCATTAACTTCTGTGTGGCATAAACTGTATTTAAGCTAGCACTTTACTGATGATTTCTACTGTAGATGTTAAAAAGTGCCTAGTTTAAATTGCTACTGAACAAATCTGTTGAGCTGGGCAAATTTTTGTCAGCAAATAATAAATTTGCCCCAAAATGCATTTTTCAGGGCACTAAAACTATTCACAAATTCAGGTAGAATTTGGCAAATAGTCTCAGCTGGAAAAAAAATTCAAAAAGGTTACAACATTTAGTTTCAAAAAGAAAAATCAATGATCCGCTCATCTTTATTTGTGATTGTGTATCCATGTTACTGGTGAGTAGAGGATACGGCAGCCAACAACTCATTGCTTCTGCCCTGGGATGTGGAGAGCAGGAGAAGGATACAGGAAGAACAGCATGAGCATTCACAAGATTGAAGGAAAGGTTGGCAACATTAATTTAACAAAATACCCCAAACTAGAAAGCACTGTATGTACCCTACCTGAAGAGATTAATAAAATCCACTATTAGGGCTACTTTTTCCAAATATATTTTAGAGATTTTGTATTGTTTTTATTGTCATTATTTTGAATCCAGAGATAGTTTAAAATGTGAAGATTCAAAAAGTGTGCTCTCCGTTACATTTGTGCAGACATACTACGCCACATTCAGACATCAGTAAATGAATCTAAATGGTGTAATTTACACCTTCTTCCCTTAAAGTTCTCAATATAATTTTACCATGGATGAAAAGTATTTTCAATGGAGTTACACTAGGGATGAATTTGACCTGCAGTAAGTTACACTAACTTACTCTTTTAGGCTCACACTGGCTGACTGACCTACAGTTTAAGGAAGGAAAGGATGATAGTCCAGTGGTTGGGATGATAATTCGGTACTGAAGAGAAACAGGTTCAATTCCCTCCTCTACTACAAACTTTCTGTGTGACCTTGGGAAGATCATGTAGGGCATCTCTAGACATGAAAGTCATTCCACTTCTTCAGCTATACTGATATCGTTAAAGTGGTACAATTCCCCCTCTCCCCATGTGGATGCAGTTATACTGGTATAAAGGTGCTTACACCAGTATATCTTCTTTCTGAAAGGGAATAAACTCTACTGATATAAAGCACTAGAGCTTGTAACAGTATAACCATTTTGGTTAAAAAAAAAAATTACACCCCAGAGTGAAATAATTATACTGCTATAAAAACTGTGTGTAGACCAGGGCTCTCTGTGCCCCAATTCCCCTTCTGTAAAATGGAAATAACAACATTTATCTGCTTCACATGAGTTTTGTAAGAATAAATACATTAAAGATTGTGAGATGCTCAAATATTATATTGATGGAAGCCACAAAGGATGGATCATAGACTTCATTCACCATTCCCTTGCGATTTATGCCTGAACAAAGTGGTTGTAAAATCCAACCAAATCAGAATAATATTATTTCACATCCACTTTACATAGGTGTAAAGGTACAGTGAGGAACCAAGCTCCTCACCTGAATTTGTGTCGCCAAAAGCCACATGATGCAATCCAGTTTTAAGCATTTATTTCCATGGGGATCTCTGCTTACAATGTTATGATTTATCATTATGGTAGAGCATCCAATGTCCTAGCTGCAGTCTAAACATGGAGTAAAACACAGTTCCTTGCCCAAAAGATCATAAGAGTATCTATGTAAATACCATCTCCCTCCAACAGGCCCTCTGTTGACTGATAGTTGGCTGCTAATGTCGTATAGATGTCAGTGTAGAAGTTAGTAGGGACAGTAGTGGAGAGGGAGGGAATTGCAGACTAGCTCAGGGAGGGAATTCCTCATCATGCAGACAGTTGTACCCAACGATGCTTATGGGCAGCACAAAGAATATGTGAAGATTATAGGAATTTAAAAGTCTGAATCTAAAACTGGGGTAAATGATGCTAAATTACTGGAAGTGAAGCGTGTTAACAGGATGGCATAAGAAGGTGCAAGTTAAATCATTTTATTAACCAATTAATGAATAATGATGATCTTCCATGTATTTTACCCAGAAGGATCCCAACACTTTACAAACTTAAACTCATATACAAACTATACACAGAGATCATATCCTTCACCAATGAAAAGCTCTGAGGCATAGCGTAGCAACAGTTTGCCAGCATGTAACAAAGGGATAGAGCAGGAAGTGAAGCACACCATTTCAAGTTGGAATCACAGGGGAAGTGTAGAGAGTCAGAATGTAATTACTTACGCTAGAACTTGGCCCACACACAAAATTAACACTCCAGCCCATCAAAAGGTACTTAGGAACTTTATATCTAAACCGAAAACCAACTCCTTGTACCTAAACTGGATGCTTTTTAAGTATTCACTCGGAGGAAAGTGTGCCACCTACTGAGTCATCAATGCCATTTCTATAGTATCAATATTTTCCCTGGAGGGCTCCCATCCAAATATTGTCTTGGCCTAACCCAGCTCAGGAGATCTCATAGGATCACAGCACAATGTGGTATGGCTGCAGCCCAAGTAAAGGCATTATTTTATTTTGTTTTGGTTAAGCAAGTTGATATTTGGTTAAGGACTCTAGCTGCGAAATAACTAGGAGCTGCCAATTTTTAATTTAAATGCTGTGCATTCATATCCTGCTACCACTAACTCTATTATAATTGGTCATGAGTGAACCTTAGAAGGTTCAGAAATAAGGTTTGGATGAACACCCAAAATTTTGGATGCTTATCTGAGTCTGACCCAAGCCCCTTGGGTATATAGAATTGGGCTAGTAATCTGGCAAGAATGTAAATTTCCACATTTCATTTCTCTCTTGAAGGCTATATTAGCAGTTTTTAAAAAATCCCTTCATTGGAATTAGCATAATATATTATTTCCCTCTGGTGAGAACAGCCTTTCTATAGTTATTTTGGCTTTTTGGATTCCAGCCAGCACTAAAAAGTGCAAAGGGGTATGAAAGTGAATACAAAAATGCAAAATAAATACCTCAACCAAACTTTTTAAACCTTAAAAAATGGCTTGATTCTACTGAGGGCTTTCCCCTCATTGAATCACTTTGTCCATTCCTTCATTCCTGATACCTTGCCTTCTGTCTTGGGGTTTTATACTGTTATCTTTCACCATGGCATCTGAGCACCTTTCACATACACTCAATACCAACAGGAAAGACCTCAGTGGATTTTGTGGAATCTTTGGCACTTTTCCCTTTTTATGATAAAAGTTCTGCTTGGCATATGTTCTTTTTAAAATTTTATTAATTTATTATACAGAGAGAGAGAACCAAATGTTTGCTTAGACTTCATAATGGGTAAAAACAAACAAAAATGAGTATTGACTAAATTTCTTTCCCAGTTACCCAACACTGATGAAGAAGAAAAGAAACCCAATGTGTCATTCCATAAAACGTACATTTGGTACTCAGAAATAATCCCTTTCAAATCATATTCCAAAATATTGCACCTAATATGAGCTAAGCACTGAGGCAAAAAAGTAGCCTTCAGTTTCCCTGAACCAATCCAACTTCCTGCTCACCCATTATCAGAAGTTTATCTCAGTAAACAGAGAGGGGCAGCAGTAGACAGGCTGAATCCTGTGTTCTATTTTATTCTGAAACAGGGGCAGTGCTGCCTGTTTCATGAGAACGAAGAAAATGTCATCTCGCCTGAACACAAAGGACAAGATGGTATCTTGATACTGGTTCAATGAAGTCATATATTAGGAAAAGTATATTTAGCTATTCATGGGTTTGGTTTAATAGTGTGGCACTGAAATCCCCAGGATACCACAGACTCTATTCTAATACATGGATCTTGTTGCTAATATCCTCCAAAGAGTTCTGTGAAACAGTCACATCACCTCAGCCCATAGCATGCTCAGGAAAACTCTATGAAGGGGGGCTGAGGTTGTTTGCACAGCTGGGAAGCTGCCAAACCCAGCTGGACTACCCCTCCCCCCAAAAAAACACAATGGATATCTTCAGGGGAACACAGTGGCCTGAGACACTTCTTCCTTACATGGCTATATTTATTGTACAAGCTGTACAGGCAGACGTCTAGGGCAGCAAAACTTTCAGTCATTGCTTTGAATTGGGTGACTGCAGATATTTGCAGGTTTAACCACAACAGCAGAATCCTTGGAACCAGCCCTGCTTTTCTCCTTTCTCCTGGAGCCAATTGGCTTCTTCCACAGTACAGTGCACAGGAATAGTTTGTAAGCCCCCTAGCAGTGCAAACGATGTTCTATGTTTGAGAAGCCACCAGAATCCAGCCAGAGCAGCAGGCCTGGCTTGTCTGTAAGTGTGAGCAAACAGTTATTTAGGACCAACTCTGCCCAGGTGTTTCTTTATATTGTTATTATTGTGTAAGAAGCAAAAGACACAATACCCACATATTGAAGAGACAGAGAGAGAGGAGTAAATGGAAAAGTCCCCTTCAATAGGGTCTTCAAGGAACCTCCTGGAATAGGTCTGTTACAGCTCTCAAATCCTTTACAGGTTGCTGGGATAGGATAGGGGCCCATTTCTCCATCCCATTGTGTAGTGCGATGGAGGAAACACTCTTGTTTCCAGTTGGCTGTTGCTCTGAGACAGGGAAAGATAGGGACTGAAATCCTTAGTTCAGTTGTTAAGAACTCACTAGCAACCAAGAATTAGGAGAGAAGCCTCAGAAACCTTAGCATGCAGTGTCCAGGGAGTCCTCATTGGTTCCCTGGTTACTGGGCTAAGACTAACGGCTAACTTTCCTTTAATGTCTTAATGTAGCAGCTGGCTTGCAGTCTGAGTATTTGCCTGCTTCTACTGCATTAGAAAGCATGCCATTCCATTAAGATCCAGGGCGGGCCCACAACATTTTGGCACCTGAGGCGAGGAGCTCAAATGACGCCCCCATGCCCCTTGGCTTCGGCCAAAACTTTGAAAGGTCTCTACCTTCTTCCTGTTCTACTCCTCTCATGGTACTGCTCTGCTACCTACCCCAATAAAGGAGAACTAACAACTTAAAATACCTTGTTCAAAAATTTTAAGTAACACTTAACTTTCAAATGCCTGAACAGCAAATGTAACTTTTCTTGTCTGCATAGTAAACACTGGCATTTTTATCTGTTTGAATAATCAAAATGGCGCTTTCCGTGCCTTCTTGGTTGCAAAGATTTGAACTGCTTCCTGCTGAAGGTCCAGCTCATGCTCTATTGAGATGGTTGCAAGGCTGACCAGCCTCTCCTATGTCATTGTGCAGCGTAGATGTGTTTTTATTAACATCAGCTTGGAAAAGCTGTGTTCTCCACTGGCAACTGTTACAGGAAGTGTTAGAAGTATGTGCAGAGCAACAAAAGCATTTGGAAAGAGGGTGGTCATCTTATTTGTGCACATATATTCCAGAACAGCCTTTGGAGTTGATCCTGTTGAAATGTATCTTGAAAGGGCTTTCAGTTCATCACCTAAATCACTGATTGCTGATGCTGCATCACTGACCACCAAGTTCAATGAATGAGAACTGCATGGGACAAAAAAATGCTTGAGGGTTTAACTCTTGGATCTGTGTCTGCATTCCTCTGTTCTTTCCTCTCATGTTGGCACCATTATCGTAGCCCTAACCTCTCATGTCAGCTATCGTGATTCCCGTATCTTCCAGCTTTTTAAGAAGCACATTTGTAGTATCATCAATGTAGCTCCTGTAGTATCATCAATGTCAATAAATTCTAGAAAATGCTCTCTGACAGTCACCATTGCAGGGACATTTTCACTAGGTTCTGTTCTTATAAAACGCACCATTAAAGTCATTTGTTCCATATGGCTGATGTCAGGTGTCCAGTCCAGAATAACAGAGTAATATCTTGCTAACTTCAGATCTGCCACAATCTTCTGTTTGGCTTTTGTTGCCAGTAACTGTATGATCTCATTTGGAATAGTTTTTCCAGATAGTGGTGTGTATACATTTCTTGGGTGGTGACTCTTCCTAGATGCTCCTGGAGTACAGCATCAAACTCAGCTATCAGCTCCACAATTTTAAGGAAGTTTCCATTGTTTGGCACATATAGCTGATCTGAGTACCACTCTGTGCTAGGTTTTGGGTAGCAAGCATTCTCACAACGGCAATGAGCCCTTTCAGAACATTTTGCCAGTAAAGAGACTCTGATGCAATCTTCTCTTGATGCTGATCATCTATGGTGGCCTTTAACCTTAGTCTTATCTCAAGCTCTTTCCACCTATGGAATGCTCTCTGGTGATTTGCTGACTTCTCATGACATGCCAGATTTCTAGCCAGATTTTTCCAGTCCTTTGTTCCTATAGAACCCAATGTGGCTGGAACATTAGGCCTTGGCTACACTTACCCGGTAGTTCGACGGCTGGAAATCGAACTTCTGGGTTCGACTTATCGCGTCTAGTCTGGACGTGATAAGTCGAACCCGGAAGTGCTCGCCGTCGACTGCGGTACTCCAGCTCGCCGAGAGGAGTACCGCGGAGTCGACGGGGGAGCCTGCCTGCCGCGTGTGGACCAAGGTAAGTTCGAACTAATTCGAACTAAGGTACTTCGAACTTCAGCTACGTTATTCACGTAGCTGAAGTTGCGTACCTTAGTTCGAATTAGGGGGGTAGTGTAGACCAAGCCTTAGACTGGAAGAGTCTGCAACAAAAACAGTATACAGCATTCTGGGTTTTTGAGTACATAAGGCATGGCCTCTCCACTTTGTCACCATTGGGGATTTCACACCAGTAATGTGTTGGATGAAACTTCTATTTTCATTGTCTTTGGGGAACATGAAGTTTTTCACTTGCTGTGGCCTATGCAGTACAAGGAAGTTCCTCAGGCTACTGCTCAAGTGGGTCCACAGTCCTGGATCATCTCGACTTAAGGAACTAAACTCAGCAGCAGCTGTTTCTTGCGCCTCCACCACACTCTTCTCTGATCTACACTTTGCTTCAGGAATGTGCATGGTTACATCCATTTGAGATGGAGATATGGATGCTGCAGTAGCTGCCAGGTCACCTGCACTCTGACTAACTGGAAGATCAGGCATCTCCTCACCACTCACATCCTCACTGGGGCTGGAAGGCTCACCGTGAACATTTGTGTCTATGTATCTCCAGAGAGCTCCTTCCTGCTTAGATAGAAAAGCTTCCTTTGCTTTCTTTCTTTTTCTGAATGCTGCCCCAGAGGGGCATTTTCTTCTTTCAGTCATGACTGCTGTTCTTGCCAGCTATAGTGGCTCTCAACACTCAATTGAAGGGGACAAATAAGCAGACTGGTAACAGGGCCTGAGTGAGGGAAGATATCAGCATCTTAAAGGCCTAACTGGCTCTTACTGCTTCAGTTGACTGCCTGTTCTCCTCAAGGGGGTTCAGGGAAGCAGCAGGAAACAGGAAGCTCCCTGAGAAGCTGGTGTTAATCAGTCCAGGCTCCTGGGGGTGCTGGAGAGGTACATAAGAGGCTCCTCCTGCTCTCTCTCCCTGCAGCTCCTGCTGCTTTCTGTTATTCCCTCTCACCTTTTCTCCTGCCTGCCTGTTATGTCTCTTGTGCCCTCCTTTCTCCAGCACAGCACTCCACCATCTCTGTGCATCTAGAGCAGAGCAAATACATATGCACCAGCAGCAGACACAATTTTCTACACGCTGGGTCCTAATGGCGCCCCCCCCCCCAGTCTGGCACCTGAGGCGGCCGCCTCAGTTCACCTCATGGTAAGGCCAGCCCTGTTAAGAACCCCCCCTTCAAGGATTTTTAGGAAATAGCAGCCTTAACCAGTCATTTCCCACAACACCCTGCTTGGGGGAATGGGAGTGAAGATTTAGGGTAGGGGGGGAATTGGCCTCATGAAGAAGGAACAGGAAGTCAGTCATGGGCCACCAACCCACCATACATAGAAGATGGTTCCAGCTCTTGATGGGGGGGTGGGAATTTACTAGAGATACTAAGCTAGGATAGCCAGCTATCTAAAGCTCCCCATGGAGGTACAAATTAATTGAACTTGAACATCCAAATAAGTTGTTCCAACCCCTAGAAGTCAAATTGAAGAGTTCAGTTCATAAATCTCTTCTACCATACAGGCCAAACAGACTTCCTGAATCTCCCCATGAACTGAGATCAGTAGGGTTAAACCACATCATCCTGTATTTTTGGAAAGGTACATATGTACCCATGTATTTAACCCTACAAAGGATCTGTTATGTTGTTTGCAGACTGCAAGCCAATAAGCTTGACAAAAGTGATTGGTCAAGTTTGGAAGTAAAGCTGGAACACATCTATTCTCTATTCTCTTTTATTTTTGCAATACTTGCACATTCCCTCATGTTGGGCAAGCATGTTCATGTCAGCTCCTGATTTAAAAAATTATTTATAAAAAAGGGTGTTTCTAAGTTTATTCAGCTTATCTTTATCTGCCTTCCAAATAAGAACAAATCTCTTAGATCAGGGATTGGCAACCTTTGGCATACGGCCTGTCAGAAAAATCCGCTGGCAGGCCGGGACAGTTTGTTTACCTGAAGTGTCCGCAGGTTCGTCTGATCGCAGCTCCCACTGGCCATGGTTCGCCGTTCTAGGACAATGGGGGTTATGGGAAGCAGCACGGGCCAAGGGTTGTGCTGGCCACCACTTCCCTCAGCCCCCATTGCCCTGGAACAGTGAACCGTGGCCAGTGAGAGCTGCGATTGGCTAAGCCTGCGGATGCGGCAGGTAAACAAACAGTCCTGGCCCGCCAGTGGATTTCCCTGATGGGCCGCATGCCAAAGGTTGCTGATCCCTATCTTAGATAGTCATGTGGGCTACATCGTCAGATGGTGTAAATTAATGTCACTCCATTAATGGAGTAATGCAGATTTACACCAGGTAAGGATGTGACCCATGGTTTCTACAAACTCCTTTTTACATTAATGTTTCTTATGCTGTGTGAGTTTAGCTTCAGAAGTTATGTTTTCTTTGACAGCATTGTATTTAAAAATACTTTCAAAGCACTACCTGAGATAGAACCAGCCAATTAATTATGGATTGAGCTATTCTGACCCCATTGGTCTTAACTGAGTAGTTAGGAGAGCATATGAAACTAAAGCTGATAGCCAACTTCTGGGCTCTGATAGTCATGCACCACTCCTCACTGATAATCAGTGGCTGAATTTGACCCCTGGAGTACAGTGGAACCCTTATGCATTTCAAGCTGAGCACCATTCTTATATTTCCCTTAAAGCTTCAGGCTACATCAGAGGAGCAAGCACTAGACAGATGTGGTACAGAGACAGGCATCTGAAAGAGGATTCTGTGACAGAGGGGAATTATGAGGGGAAACGTGAAATGCCCTTTTTGCCTCTGTTTTTTCAAGGGTGAAATGAGAACTGATGAGAGGAGAGCAACAGAAATTTCCCAAAAGAGAAAAAATGAAGGTCATTCCAGAAAAAAAAAAATTAGAGTTTCTGAAGGCCAGTAAGTTACCAGGATGAAATGGGCTCCATCCAAAATTCCAAAGGAGCCAGCAAAGGTGTTAGAGAACCTAATAAAAATATATCTGAAAAATCCCTGGAAATAGAGGAGGTACCTACAGAGCACTATGTCATACTAGCTTCTGAGGTGAGAGCTTGGGCAACAAAGACCCATAAATAATGGGGAAATGCCAATCCAGTTCAGGATATTACAGAGCTCTACTTACATTAGGGATAGTCACAGTAAATTCATCAAAGGAAACTGCTCTAAGCATAGTGTAGCCTGGACTTAAACAAAACTTTCAGAGTGAAATCCTGATCCCATTGAAGTCCGCGGGAAAACTTCCATTGACTTCACTGGGGCCAGGATTTCACCTTCAGTGGAGTGTTCAGAGAGTATATTGCCCATGCCCCCTATTGTTCCATGTTGTGTCTGACATTTAATTGGAGAGTTCTATCTATCGATGGAAAGATATAGCCCAGTAATTACCTTGCATTTCTAAGTATTGCGATGCGGTATAAGCCATTAAGAAAGTGACCATTCTACTTTTCTGTCCAATTATTCTAAATCATGACTTCCCTCCTCCCAGTTATTTTATCATCTGACTGTACATTACAGACCATATTCTCAGCTGATGTAAATCAGTGTCATTCCGTTGACTTCAATGGAGAAATACTAATTTATAACAGTTGAGAATCTGGCCTTACCTGTTGATATCCAAAATAATAAAAAAAACAAATGGTTCTTTCTGCACGCCTCCTGTTACTGCTGCTCATTCTGAGTTGTTGCCAGTCCTAGTAGTCCAACTCCCCACTTTGAGCCAAATCCTGCAGGGTGCTGAGTGCTCTGCCATAGGAATCAAGGGTGGTCACTTGACATTACTCTTTCTTTTCAAGTGTTTTTGGACACTCGTGTCGATGTGAATGTGATGGATAATATTTTAGATAAAACAGGCACACTTTAAGAAAACATTAGACCCTCCAGTACTGATCATTTAAAAAACGAAGTGGTTACAACAATATTGCCACGTTGGTACTAATGCTGGTTTTGTAATTCTATCACATAAATATTTCTCTAGGAGTAGTGGGTGCAGGCAATGTAATCAGTAATGTACATAGCTGCATAAACACGTACCTATTCACACCCTTTCAGAAGCACTGAAACAGGCCCACACTGAGCCAGAAGCACTTATTTATTTAGCATGTGCATAGTTGTATAGCCAAGTGATGGCGTCTTTAGTGGCGTGATGCAGTTCTTCTAGGCCACTGTTGAACCTAGTCAGCAGGCATCCATCGACAATGTGCATCATCATCTGTGTTGCGCCACAGCTGCACAAAGGGCTGTCACAAAGGCCCCAGAGATACTGGTTGACTGCACAGAGACCTTGCCTGGTCCGGAACCTGTTCAACAGGGACCATCGGCGACAGGGCAAGTCAAAACCAGGTGGGAAAATTGTGGGGTCACCGGTGAGGGACTGGTTAGGGATTATAACTGATAACCATTCCTCTCGCCAGAGTGTTTCCGCCTTAACATCCTGGCATGGCAAATGAGACCACAATAGGCGACATGACGGCAAATGTGCAGTTGGTTGTTTAAAAAGGTCATTGTGCAGCTTGAGTTGGCGCGTACTTTCTCCAGTAACCTGCCAGTGGCAACCTCTCATCTGATATGAGGAGGAGCAATATTGTTCAGAACTGGATGCCATGGGAGTGGGGTCGGATGCAGGGTGCCGGAGATGATACGCATGGCAGCATGCAACTGCATATGCACCAGTTTGGTGCGTGACAATCGACTCCAAACTGGTGCGCCACCGAATATGAGGTGGCAAGCGCTGACGTCCACAAAGTTGGAGCACAAGCACCCCATGACAAACCTGCCAGTTTGCTGAGAAGATTGTTGCACATCTTAACTTTAACTGCTGTCTTCTTCAGGTAGGCGTGGCAACTCAGTGTGCAGTCTAAGGTCACACCTAGATAGACCGGTTCTACTTTATGCGTCACCTTCTGTCCATTCAGATAAACATTCAGTTCTCGGGTTGCACTGGTGTGATGAAGATGGAACAAACTGGAGACTGTTTTTATGACGCTTGGCTGGAAGCGCCAAGTCTTACAGGAGTCCGCTAACTTTGTCATGTCCCGGTTTAAGGTGGCATCAAGCTTGTGAAACATTCAGGCCTTGGTACCACAACAGATGTCGTCTGCGTAAATGAACTTTCGTGACTCTGTTGTTGGCAGGTCATTGATGTAAAGGTTGAATAGGGTTGGCGAAAGCAGAGAGCCCTGGGGTAACCCATTGATCTGTCGTCTCCAAGCACTTGTCTTCTCCCCCATATGGACTCTGAACTGCCTATCATGGAGGAACAGTTCAACGACACCTGTAACCCAAGGTAGCAGAACCCGTGATACCTTCATGAGCAGGCCAGTGTACCATACCGTGTCATACGCCGCTGTTAGATTGATGAAAACAGTGTCTGTTTTCAAGTTTCCCTGGAAGCCACTTTCAACAAATGTGGTCAGTGCGAGTACTTGGTCGCATGTGCTATGGCCTCGGCGAAAGCCGGCGTGGTCAGGGCTCAGAATTCTCTCTGTGTCAGGTAATATGCACTGTAGGACCAAGTGCTCCAGTGCCTTGAAGCACACTGACAATAATGATATGGGACGATAGCTTGATGCTTGACTTGGGTCCTTTCCAGGCTTTAGGAGGCCAATGACTTTTGCGGTGCACCATATCTTCGGTCGCCTCCCTTCACTGATGACCCTGGTGAAGAATTTCACAAACCAAAGCTGAGCACAGGGGCCAAGGTTTTTCAGGAATTCTGGAGATATGTTGTCATAACCCACAGCTGTTCCACATTTGATGCTACCCAGTGTCTGTTCCAGCTCTGTTACAGTGAATGGTTCTGGGCAGCTTCTGATCTGGTGTACACGTTTAAACATACACCATTCGTTCCTCACTTGTCTTCACACCTGTTTATCCAAAGGTGCCCTAGCCATTTTAAGTAGGTATGCAGCTACCTGGTTGGGTGTCACTGAGGGGCGGCTGAGTGCAGGTGGCTGCTGCGCTGCTCCAAGGCATCGGAGCAGATTCCAACACTTGCAGCTGGAGCGGATAAAGTTCATCTTCTCGGTCGTCTCTGATTTAC
The DNA here is from genome assembly GCF_013100865.1 of Trachemys scripta elegans. NCBI lineage: Eukaryota > Metazoa > Chordata > Testudines > Emydidae > Trachemys > Trachemys scripta. The sequence goes on from NC_048306.1 coordinate 87,395,770, forward strand.
ATCTTCACTTTCCAAGTGGCATTACTAGAGTAATAGTGAGGTTTAGATGGAAATGGATAGCCTGCGTTACAAAGAATTTCTCATTACATACCTATGATTCTTTGGTGATGTTGAGAAGACTAAATAGAGATACAAGAAATGATATAGACATCCCGAGCGCATGAACTGGGAATAAAAGATGAGATGTACATCTGTTTCTGTCTGGCTAAAAAAGCTGTTTAAGACCTAAGATGGAGAACAAGTCAAGGTAACATCATTCCTTCCTGTCTCTCATAAAGTATTCTCTGCCCTTGTACATCAGGCACAGAGACCTTCCAAAAACTACACCACTGGATTCTGCCACCTGCATCATGGTGAGTTATACAGTTCCTAGACAACAAGCTTCAATGCAGGGCTTTACATTTACATTAAATGCATGATTGAAGTAAACTGAAAGGCTCCCTTTGAATTCAATGTGAGTTGGATATGGCCCTATGTGAGAGAATGCCATGACAGAGGAAGTGCCATCTGAGTGCTTGTTTAGAAGAGGTGGGACTATGCTCCTCAGCCAACTGGCCAAGTGGAGAGCTTAGCAGAGGGTTTGAGATCCCACCTCCTATATTTCCCCAGCTTAACAGCTGTGGCTCAGATCAGAAGGGCAGAGTGGAGTATCACTGAGCAGGTATCACTGAGTATCTTGCACCTTGCCTGGCTGTACTTTGGCTAACAAGTAAAAAACTGTGCCAGCCATTTGCTTTTCATTTTCCATGTACAAAAGTGACATTACCAGTATGTTCCCTTGTAATTCACATTGTAGACATTTGCATGAAAAAAATTCAGACTTTGTACTATGAGTATTTATTTCCCAATTCTAAGCACTAATGCCAAATACACTAGTGTTTCAAGGATGGATATCCGACCCCTCCTACACGTCACGGTCATACCAAAGTGTTAAAAGAAATTGAAGTGAGTCAATAGGGAGTTACTAAAACCAGGTTGTCTGAGATTCCCTGTGATTAACTAAAAATTATGCTTTAAATGATGGTTTCCAACACAGCCTGAAACAATAAGTTTGCCTTAGAAGAAAGTTTGCTGTAGGATCAGCAGCTATTACTCTGATGAATTAATATATACAATTTAAAAGACTATTTATTAGGAAACTATAGATAAGTCCTCTACAAACAGATGAACAGGCAAACATTGCACAAAGAACTGCCAACCAAACCCTAGCGCAGAAGTGGGGATGAGTAGGTAATTTGCAGCAAATATTATTTTATTTCTCTTTGTGAATTGTCTGCAACAGATTGTGAAACTAACACATTTATTTATTAATTGACATTTTATTTAATTTCTTCAGCAAATAATACCTGGTCGGCAGATCAATCTGTGCAGTGTGTGTTAGTTGCATAGGTCACGTGGCACTGTTGTCTTTCCATATTGGATGGCATATGCAATGAGTTGACACAATGCAAATTGTGAATTATTAAGTTTATAAATGAATATACAATTTAACATCTGATTCTGGAGTCTATTCAAGTATTTAAGTTTTAAAATTGCTTAGTATTCACCTTCACCTATCCTGGGCTGGAATTCTGTACTTCTCCCACTCTTAGACTGTACCCTGGGCTACAACTGTTGTTATCCTAACAGGTCCAACTGAGTTTGAGCACCTGCAATTCTTCCCTTTGAGAGTCTATGACCAATTGTACACTGTGATTTATTGCTTATTTTGGAACAAAACATTTAGAGAAAAATAATTTTAAATCAACAGCCTACATGCATGTCTATCTTACCTAAAGACTTGCCATCCCACGATGATAACTTAGGCAGACCTAACTTCTTCATAAATCCCAGTGGGGTGTTCTCTGTCTCACTCTGGTTCTCCTGAATATCTACCCCCCTCTCTTGAAAGAGTTTTCCTTTTTAACCCTGCCAAGTTCTTTTGATCTCCTGTGTTCATGGGCCTTTTCCTGTTCTGGTTCAAACCAATTTTGTAGGTCTGTTGGAGAGGAGGCAAAATTTTCAAAGCCAACAATCCTGTCATTGGGCCTTAACAACTCTCAAGTGTTTGCTGAGAAGTGGCTTATCTGGAGCTTATTCTTTCCCTTCTGCTTGCTTTTAAAGTTACCCAATATGGTCACACAGTAGGCATCCCAGTAATCAGGTCAACATACAGTATTCATAAATTATTATAGAGCCCTTCCATGTCCATCACAACGGGTATATCACAGAAATACAAGCTTCCCACCAATCTCTTTCACATATGTCTCAATCCTGACCTGAAAGGACCTCCTCTAAGGGTGAAAGGATTGTTCTGTTTGCATGTCCATTCAGACTTTGGCCTCTCCACTGAGCTTGCTAGCAAGGGAGCCAATCAGTGACAACTGGGTGGCTTTTATGATGTGATCAACTGTCCACCAGCAGTCAATCAGATGGAGAACACCAACTCGTTTCACAAAGGCCATTGAATAATGGCTGCCTTTTTATTAAAACCAGTTTCGTAATGACTGTTATGCTCAGTTTCAGCTGATATGTAATACAAACCAAGAAGAAAACAATTCTTTCTTACCAAGTATATTCTATGCGTTCAGAAACTTTTTTCTTTTACTGGTTTTCCACTGTCTGGCATTCACAATATGCCCACTGAGGTAGACAGGCAATTATATACCTTTTCCTATCTAAGCCATTTTAAACGTAAGGTTCAATGCTATTTCCATTTGGAAAAATATTTGTACAAGCCATTTACAAGGACTTTACAAGCCACAGTATGCCAAGATCTCTTAAATTTCCAATTTATTGTGACTGAGTCTAGCTGGCACTGAGAATAAAAAAGCTTAACTATCATATGCAAGTGCCAATGAGAGTATATATCTGTCTCTGTCTATAGAGGTGAATACATTGCTGATCATGAAATAAAATAGCCAGGCTGCACTACAGCCAACTGATCAATTTGCAAAATGGGATAAAAACCAAAAAAAAGTTTGCTATCACTTTAAAGGTCTTCTTGTTGGAATATGTACGCAGCCTTAATTCTGCTGAGGCAGATGTTACATTACTGTCTATTTTCTTCAGACTATTTAATAACCAAAGGTATGACCAATAAGAGAATGAATGAATATAGTCAAAGTCCTGAAGGCCTGATTAGTGCCTTTACATGTAACAACAAGGAACTCTTTAAATGCTGGTAGAACTTATTTCTCACTTTGCAACCTCTCTTGGTGTCATTGTTCTCATATTCCATATTCTTATATAGACACACAGAAACCAGATTCTGTCACTAGATCCCCTTGTAGTTATTGTAACAAATGTACAGCAGTTAATAAATAAGGGCTTTGTAATACCAGGCCAGTCTGGTGTGATATCGTTTCGATATGGAGCAAGTAGCGGCAGCTCCAGGCACCAGCGCAGCAAGCGTGTGTCTGGGGCGGCAAGCCATGGGGGGCAGCCTGCCGGTAGCTGTGAGGGTGGCAGTCAGGATGCCTTTGGCCGGATGCCTGCGGGAGATCCGCCGGTCCCGCGGTTTCAGCGGTAATTTGGCGGCGGGGACACCGATGGCACGGGACCGGCGGACCACCCGCAGGCATGCTACCGAATCCGTGCTTGGGGCGGCAAAAAACGTAGAGCCGCCCCTGGGAGCAAGAAATCATGGCCCAATGGACTGAATGGAGGCTGAAAGCCAGAAACTCCTAAGTTCTCAATGCAACTCTTTAGTTGACTCAGTGTGGTCTCTTTTCATGTCAATTTCTTACTCTGCAACATGAGGATAGTAATAGTCACTTGCCTACTTGTAGAAGTGTTGTGAGGAAGAGTTAGTTAATCTTTGACCAGCACTTTGAAGATGAAAGGTAATGAGTATTATGTATAAAGAGTAAAGCAATTTTAAAGTACTGATAAATATTACTGCAGTTTTTAATCATGACTGTCAAATGTTGGAGTGGGAGGAAGGCAGGTCTGGATAACACCTGTGTCTATGCATATGCGTAAATGCTCGCTCTACCCATGCTGTAAGGAATTATAATGTTTTAAACAAGAGCTTAAAAGCTTTTGGGAGTGTCCAGGCCTCTTTCTCCTCCTTCGATGCCGAACTAGTTGTTTATCTTAGGCCTAGATATGACAATGAAGGGCATGTAATAAATGCATTCAATAGAGTAAATAGTTTAGACAAATTAGGTTCAACAGATTACCAGTATTGTGTTTTCAATGCCTTTGGGCCAATTGTACTGTGCTGCCTCACTGAATCAGAGGGATTCCAGGTTCGAGTCTAGTGCTGGACAGCTTGCATTATGTCTACCCATGTTATATTTTGGTTGTGGGATGTGGCGTCGGAGAGAAAGAGGGATGGAGGTAGAATATTACTCCTGGGGGAATTCTGCACCCTGCGCGGGGGGCCAGAATTCATACCTTCTTCAGATTTCTTGGCTCCCCTGCAGAAAAATGGAGGAGCCAAGAAATCTGTAGGGAACACATGCCCCTTCTGCGGAAGCTCAGGCACTTCTGCTGGGAGCAGCTGGCAGCAGAGACCAGATCACCATGTGAGGGGAGGAGGAAGGCTGGACATGTGTGTGTGCGCGCATCCATGGAGAGGCGTTAAGGGGATGGAGCTGGGCGCCTGCCTGCATGCAAATGAGTGAGAGAGACTCACTCTGTCCCTCTCCACACTGTTGCTGCATCCTGGGCTTGGAGGCATAGATCTGTGTGAAGCTGGCTCTGTCCCTGAGGCAGAGCAGAAATGTAACAACTAAACAGGCAGGCTGCTAATGTTTGTTAATTGTTCCTATTCTTAGTCAATTAAGGGTCCTTTACCTTGCCAGAGTGGTGTAAAGGTGCCTTATTGTAAATGACAGTAATGGAATCTTCAGCTAGGAAGTCTATAGGCTTTCTCACTTTTTTTCCTGTGCCAGAGAGGCCCAATGGGGTTAGACTGCAGCTCAGGATCTATTTTACTTATCCATTTAAAAAAAATTCAGGACAATGATTAGCAAAACTGTATTTGTGAAAGTCTGAGCAATTGAAAGCGACATTCTGCTTTACAGAACACCTAACACCAAACTAAAAGTAATGTAATTTAAATGAAAATCCAGGATTATAAATGGAATGCAGGGTATTGGTTACCAGGTATTTGTAACTTAACTTTCATGTGTTTAGGAAATGCTGAACAGTGATTGTGATTTTTTTCTGTATGGTCATTTAAATAAATTACCAAAACAAGTGAAACTGGTCTGATTATATTGCATTATTTTGACAAATAAAATATGAAGAATTTTGCATTTTTGGCACAGAATTTGGGGATTTTTTGGCACAGAATTTTGGATTTTTTGGCACAGAATTCCCCCAGGAGTAGAGTACGTTTCAATGAACAGAATGTGCAAAAGGGGAGAAGAGAACACAGAAAGAAGGTAATTAGGAAAGATAAACAGGGCCAGAGATTTCCCACATATGCACGCATGTGATTATAAAGAGGAAAGAAGGAAGGGAAAAAAGAGAGAAGGAGCGCAGCAGGATAAGATAAACAGCGGCGGGACTTTCACATATCTTTTGAGCCTAGAAGTTCTCATGGCACCACTCCCTGCTACAATCAACTGCTTCACAAAGCAGCCATTTGGCATACATTTAATATAAAAGTAAACATCTCAAGATTTTCAACAATTGTGAAATATTGTTATCGCTCACCTTTAAACACCATGAGTGCCTGGAATGAAATCCTGGCCCCACTGAAGTCAATGGCAAAACTCCCTTTGACTTTAACGGGGACAGGATTTAATGCCTGGTGTCCCCACTAGCTTCTTCTACACAGCCAGTCAATGCTAATCTTCCATTGAAGAACACTTGCACTCATTGACACAGTCATAGAAAAGTAACAAACAGGAAATCCACAATGCCACCAAATTACTTTCTGTGGAATATTGCACCCCTAAGGGGATCTGTGTGCACAACTTAAAAACTCTGGTTCATACTGTGAAGTTATTCTGAAGTGTTACTATGAAAACTACGGTATCATGAATGCCTTTCTCTCGATATGTCTACACAGCAGCTGGGACATGTAATTCCCAATGGGAGTCGACATACATGCGCTAGCTCTGCTTGAGTGTGTGGCTTGAGCGTGTGGCCTTGGTGGCACAGGCAACAGCTCAAGCTAGCTACCCGAGTACAATCCTGCCCAGCTCCCTGGGTACATACTCAGGCAGTTAGCCTGGACTGCCATCCAAACCACCACAGCCACACTGGTATTGTAGGTGCTAGTTCAAGCAGAGCTAATGTGCATATGTCTACTCGCGCTGGCAATTACACCTCCCAGCTATTTTTGTAGACATACCCTGTATCCACCATGTCTTAGCAGCTTGGAAAAGCCTGGTTTTCCTCAGAATTTTAAATCAATGGGAGGTTTGCCATGGCCTGAAATGAACCCCTGGTCTTTATACAGGCTGATAAAGTGCCATGCACACTCACTGGTATGGCCCTATATCAATAATAACAACAACCAGTAAAATAAGAACAGTAATGCATGCACCCACTCATTCTCTCACTCACTCATCCGCAAATTAAACTGTGCTCCTCTTTTATATTCCTCCAACCACCACCAGTGCTGCCCTTTGTCTTCTTTGTTTGTTGGTGTTGCTTCTAGGCAAGTGAACATTACCACAAAAATGACCATGCATAAAAGTTGTCAAGTTAAATATGGGGCTACACACTTACTGGGAAAGAGGGGTTGGGGCAGGGATTCTTCTACTGCTTTTTTCTTGTATCTTTTATTTAAAAATTATTTTATTGCTACTGGGATGAAATCATGTATGTTCCATCAGCGACGTTTTAAAAATATTCCCACAATTTTTCTATAAATATAGGTAAAATCAGGCATTTTCCAGACTTCCCAGAAAGTCTTATAATCTATCCATCCACCTATGTACCTATCTAAGCATCTATCAGTGCAAAGGCTAGGTGCCCTAACTGTTGTCTGTAGTGTGCCTAAACAGGAGAATGCTCCTGAGGGCACTGGGGACATACACATAGGGACATCTTTAAAAAGAGAGCAGAGTGTGCCCCTCCATTCATCCCCCCAGTGCTGGCCCAGTGCTAATGGGTGTGGAAGAGGGTATAGGGCACCGTGCTCTGACCAACCAACTCTGATTATCAGTGTCTAAGGCCATTCTAGCTAACTCGTCTCTTGCGCTCGTGAGGTGCAAGCACAATATTCTGATTGTCCTCTCCTGGGTGTCTAAGTAATGGATAAGTGCTCCTTGTGTCCCAAACTTCCTTGCCCAACAAGAGAAAAGCAGCTACAACTTAACTACTCATTTCACCTTTAGTAAGGAATCTCTCTCCCTATCTCCACCCCATCCTCCTTTTGCTGAAAACACAGCATCCAGAATTTTCAGTGCACCAGTAGCCTTCCTCATGGAGGATCAGTTTAACTAAACACCGCTGAGCCAAATGAAGACTGTTTGTACCACCCTGTTTCATTACTTATCGAGGGGTAAAGTTACACTTAGAAGGACATTCATCAATCAGTAGGAAAAAGAACACACATCAAATTAAAACTCCAAAACCCACCACCTCACGGCTTTTTCCTTTTATAAGCAACATTTTCTTCCATTGAAAACAGAACCATTTGTGCAGGTGGGTATTAAAAACAACCAGCTGCTCTATGGAAACGCAGTTTTGGAAAAATAATTCAGAAAAAAGAAAGCTGTGGGTGTGGCGTAAGATTTGATACTGTACTGATTCCCTGCATAGCATAGGAGGGGCAGAAGGACCTCAGAAATAAACAGCAGTGGACTTTCCATTGCATTGGCCCCAATAAACATGTTGGCTTTGGGAAAAAACAAAACAGATCAAGAAAGCAGACATACCTGCTTTGTGTTGCAAAGGAAAGTGTGCGTGAGGGATAGAGCTGATTAAAGGCTGATTCATCTTTCAGAAAATAGGAGTGCCATAATACTGCCAGGGAGTAGATTAAACTGGGTTATCAACTGCACAGTTGGAACTGCCCTGGTACTAGTCTAGTCTAGTCTAGAGTGGCAGAGTACCGGTATTGTGCTCACAAACTAAACATCTCCTTGATCATCCATACAACTTCCCTCTTTCTTTTTCCCTTTATTCCTTTTAATAGTCTCCTGTGAAACATCCCATAGGCTGCAAGTCCCCCATTTTTATCACTACCATCATTATCCTCATCATGCTTCTAATCATGTATGTAGCATTCTTCAGCTTCAAAGTGCTCTGAGAGAGGTCTACAAACTAATCAATCCTTGCAAAAAAGTACTATAATCTTCATTGTATGGAGGGGAAACGGAGAGGCCTACAGAGCTTACCTGCCTTCCCCAATGTCACAAAGGGATTCACCACCAGAGCCAGGTGAGCCCGGTTGCCAGCCCTGGGAAGAGGGGTGCGGGAGCACACACCTACGGAGTGACAGTCCTGACTGTAAGGGGCAAAGCACTGGTGGCAGCAGCAGCCTGTTGACTCCTGAGAGAGGCAGGATCCAGAGGGAGAAAAGAGAAAAGAAGCCTGGGCATCCAGTGAGAACAGGAGAAGGACAGAAGCCGGGGAAGCCAAAGATAAGAAATGACTGGAGATCTGGGGAGAAAGGAAAGGGGAGAATATAAGCATGGGAAGCCAGGGAGACAAGAGGAACCTGAGAGCTGGACGGAAGCAGAGAGGGGGCAGAAGAGAAGCCTGGTGAGCTAAGGAGAGGAGAGGAAGCGTGCGGGTCCTCGGGGGAAAAGCAGAGGAGGCGAGGGGAGAACTGAAGCCAAGACAGGGCATGTGGAGGACGGCACTGCTGGTGCTGACATGCATCTGGAGGGAGTCGAGAATCCTGATATTTCAGCGTCAGTTGGCATGGACTTGTCAGCAGCTGATGCTGGGTGGGAACTGAATTGTTATCAGTGGGCCACATGCCACATTTCTTATTGGAGCAAGGGAAGTTTTTCTGTATTAAGGACCTCAGAATTTTGTTCATTATTTGTCCAGTGCCAACAACTTGCTAGCTAGGCAATTTACACAAAAGAACGAACAAAAGAACAAAGTCCCAAACCCAGACAGCTACATTCCAAGAAAATGACTTGAACGCCAGTGATGGGACAATGAAGACACACATGCATCTTGTTAGTTCCACCATGTTTTTTTCTTTCTACATACATCCTTTAAGTTAACACTCCTGGGAGGAGAAGGCTGAGGTGGATAAACTTCACGGAAGAAGTGGGCACTGAAAGAGAATAAAATCTTCTTTCATCAAACCAGATCAGAGCAATCGTCTGTCTAGTTCAGTATCCTGTCTTGGACAGTGGCTAATGCCAGATGCTTCAGAGAAAGGAGTAAAATTCCTCATAATGGACAATTCAGTATCAAAAAGTTAAAAGTTCTGAAACAATTGCAATTTAAAAAATATTATCTTACTAGTAATGTGATTACGATTTGGCATTACTCATATTTTCAAAAGTATTGACACTTCATTCTCATAAAGGCTTGCTCAGTTATGTTTCATTTGTATTCACATCCTATACCACGAATGTATTTGCCCAAAATTGCTTAGTAGTAAATCATCATCAGAGAAATAAGCTTATATTTACTTTTAGTATTCATGATTTGCATACGGTTGGAACAATATATATTTAGTATTTCTAAAAAAATACAACCATAACTTTTGAAGGGAACAGCTTTATATATCATTACAACATTGTTTCCTTAACAGTTAATCATACACTCTCTAATCATGTGACATAAGTCTTTTACCTTAAAATAGAAAAATGAATGAGTCTTTAGCTTGCAATGTAAAGTCCTCTACTTGACCTTGAAATGTGAAAAAACGCATAGGGCCCAATCCTGTGAGGTGCTGAGGACCTCTAGCCCAAGTGCTGAGCATCCTGGATTTCCATTGAAGTCATTGGAAATTGAGGGAGCCCTGCAACTTGCCGGATCCGCCCCCTAAATCACTAAAAGCTCTGTCTAGAGTGATATAAATATGTGCACTCACTTCACAGATTCAGTCTAACATTAGGGTTACTTTAAAACCAAAGCTGTCGGGAAAAATGTTAGATCTATGATATAACTTTGAACCTGGGTCACTAAAATCTTACCAAATGCAGCATCTTCTTTTGGATTCTTAAGAAAGCTAAACCTGAAAAGACAAATATTATGGCAACAAAAATAAATGCACCAGTTTTTAACCTTTTCAGGGAAAGTAATTCCCTTATTAGCTGCAACGAAAACTTCCTACCTTTCTTTCCCTTTTTGTGGTATCTGTGAGTAATTTCTTCAATCACATTGTTTATAAGAAGTGAAGTTATTCGTAATCATGCCTTAAGAGTATGTACACAAACTGGACATCCTAATAGAGCACCATGTATTAAATTCCTGATTGTTTGACATAAATTCTCTCTCTTTCTTTTACTCAGACAGGAAGCTTCCCATTTATTTACGAATAGGTTAAGACCCTAGTCATGTTCCTAACCATGTCCCTAAGTGCTAACATATATTAAGTAAATTTAGAGCCTCTTCTGCATAGGAAACGAATTAAACTGGTTAAACATGGAGAAAGAATAAATGTAATCTATCTTTTGTCATGTTTATGATATCGAAACGCATCTCATATGAATGTTCCAATTTGGCTGCTACAGCAGATGTGCTCTTCTGATAAACCACAACTACAGACAGAGAATATGATAATATAAACCATAAAAAAGATAAATAATGAAATTCTTTGAAATAACATTGATTAAATATTTAGACATTTGGTTTCTAAGCTTGCTTGCACGCTCAAAATGGCATTCTGATATCTAGCAATGGAAAGAAATGCTCTCAACAATAATCATGTTAGGCCAACTAATAAAGTCGAGAGGATTCATTGAGTCTACAGAACTTGTCTTGATTTTAAACATATGTGATCTCCATATAAAATGTAGATACTGTGTTCTAGGGGCTAGACTTTGACATGGACTACAGACCTGCATAAGGGAGTAAAGGGGAATGAGAATTCTAGTTACACACACATTTGTATCCTTTCCTTGAGTCTGGGCATGTCGGAGTAATTTGCGATTCACCCATTTATTCCCTCCCATAGAGCACGTAGGTGGGGAGGGGTGAGATAAGGGTGGAGTTCTGGCTTCATTCCCACTACATTATGTTCAGTGTAGCTGAGCATATTCCAGCAGTAAATTACTACCCCCACTTCCACCCAGAGCGGGAGGAAATAGAGAGGGAACTGTGACAGAAATGTGTCACAATGCTTCCCAGGGTCACTCCTGGGGTGGCTCAGTTTACACTTTGGGGGGGAAGGATAGCTCAGTGGTTTGAGCATTAGCCTGCTAAACCCAGGGTTGTGAGTTCAATCCTTGAGGGGGCCACTTAAGGATCTGGGGCAAAATCAGTACTTGGTCCTGCTAGTGAAGGCAGGGGGCTGGACTCAATGACCTTGCAAGGTCCCTTCAAGTTCTAGGAGATAGGATATCTCCATTAATTTATTTTATTTACACTTCACCCCTTGCTCAGGCTGTGCCTGGAATCATAATCTAGCCCTACAGTATTCATAGAACCTGGGCCATGATGACTGAGGGATACACTGGCAGCGTTCACCTCCCTCCACCAGTTTCCTCCGTTCCGCCTCTGTTGCAGGGATATTCACTGCCAGGGGAGGGCAGGTGATGTTTCTGCCCACACTATCCCTGCGGGCTTTCTGCCCATGGAAAGCTGCTATAAATTCTGTCAGCGTATCCCTCAATGGTCCGGGCCAGATTGAGGCACAAGAACTAGGGCCTAGAGTCATGTGGCTATGTAAGTTTCTATCTCTCAACCTCACGGTTGCAAAAAAAAGTTCAATATGAAATGGGTATAACCAATGCAGGGAAGCATGCCTGAGTCTGTACACAGCTGAGACAATTGTTCTGAGGTGTGTGAACTACCCCATGCATCTCATTGGCATGTTAACTCCAGCACCCACTGCTCTGGGGAACCCCTTGCAAAAGATTGTGTGTGTGGCAGGAAAGGAAGAGAACGGTGGACCTGGCCCACCCAACCAAGCAGATACACCCTGACTTCCAGACTAAATATTCAGAGGCCTCCCTTACTTTGCTTCTGCCTCGCCAGGGGCAGAAGGGATGTCTGTCACTGCTCTAGTTGCTCTGGAGGGGAAGGGGCCTCACTGCTATTTCTAAGGCAAAAAAAGTCTCCTGCCCCTGCTTCTCTGTAAGGGAGATGGTTCTCTCTGCCATCATCATTCCAAATGGGGGGAGGAAGATGCCACAAACACAGAGGATCTGGGCTTACAGCCTACAAGCAGTTCATGGCTAACCCTTCTGACAAGCTGCATGAAAGACAGCTTCACAAGAAGTTTTCCAGTCATCCCACAAGTAAGAAATGAGATTCCCTACAATCATCTGATGGAATTATGGAAAAGCCTGTTAGGGCCGGGAGCAGTTACTTCAAGAAGAAGCCCTCACAACTCTCATGATAGGAGGTCAAGGTAGTCAGAGCAGATGAATTCCCAGGAAACCTACAACAATGGGCCCAATTTTCAAATTGCAGTGTCTAAACATAAATACCTACCTATGGCTAGATTTTCAAAGATTCTGAGAATCCATAATTCCCAAAGAAATCCATAACTCCCAAAGAAATCTATGAGATGTGCACGGGCTCAACATCAGAATCAGCCAGCTAAATCCCCACTTGGGTCTCTAAATATGGATTTGGGCATCTAACTTTAGGCACCCAGGTTTGAAAATAAGACTAATGATCAAAAACAAAAGTTTAATTGGTAGAAAAGGTTTTTCAAGTCAAAAATCTCAATTATTAGGAATAATTCTTTGTGGGTGATGATGTCTTTGGGCCATGTTGTACATCAATCTTTGAGCAGACACCTCCATTGAAATACATGAGTTCTGCCTAAATACTGTATGGCTCTCTGTGATTGCCATAAAACTCCATTCCAAGGACAGGCATTGCTCTAATGGATCTCACCACTGGAGAGAGACTTCTTAATCTAACTCCTAAGGGGTCAGATATGTTTTAAAGGGAAACCATAGTGTGATCTTTGCAGTGGATTTGTCATAAATACCATACAAAATTCAAAGACAGCAAGTTGCCAAATATCTATAGATTGTCAACAGAAGCCGCTCCAAAATATAAATTTCTCTTAATGGCAATGTCCCAATATTAACACTTTTTACATGTCAGAGCTACAAGGAGACAAAAGAAGTGTGTTTCTCAATAGTGGAGTAATGCTAGCCTGAAGCAATATCACAAAGGCAAAATTACTACCACCTCAGTTACAAAACCTCAATAACCCAGTTCACAAAAGGTTGCAGAAATCTGATTGCATCCACTATTTAGAACCAAACTGTAAGTTTTATATGAGTAGAGTAAAACTAAAAATTGTGGTTAATAGTGTACCACAAATATAATCTTGTTCTTATAGGGATTTATTTATTTACTTTTAGTGTTCTCTCTCCTTTAAAAATAAAACACAAGTTACATCCCTGGAAAGGCTAGGAATTCCCATGCAAGATAGTGTAGGGACTTGCATATGTGGTTTTAAAAACAAAATGGAGACAGATATTGCATGCATGTTCCCCAAGATTTTAAAAAAAGGATGTATTAAGTTACTTTTTGGTTACAAACAAGGCCAAAAATTTCACCCACTGAATCAGTGGGATTCTTGCCATTGATTTAACCTGTGACAAGATGAAGCCTGTATTTTGTTACAATTAAAATTGTTAGAATATTCTGAGAGGAAAGGATCGTTCTTAATATGGGATGCAATTACAGAATTGCTATGAAATGCAAAATATTTTTGCGCATCATGATTTAATTTTTCAATTAAAAGCAAATGTTATTGTAATTTTTATTATAAATAAGGCAACTGAAATATTAATGCCTGATAAAAACATTCAGATAACCAAATTCCACTCTGACTTACATCCATTGGCATCAGTGGGGTTGCAGAGGACATACACCTGAGCAGAATTTGGCCAATATTCACTCAATTCCTATGAAATATGCTGATACATGATTAAAAGCACAACAATTGAAATATATAATTTTCTCCCTTTCTAGAATGCTGTTCTTTTAAATAAAGAATTTTGCCTACTTGAATAAACTGCTTATTATAAAGGGGAGAGAAGGGTTAACAATGGACTAAGTCCTTATAAGCAGGTTCCCCTCGATTATAGGAAGCTTTCTAGTGAGGGACCACTATTTTTCTTCAGCTAAACTTTTATTAAAACCAATTAATTCATTGAACAGGCTTGTATCGTTTTACAGTGTCTGGACCTCTGCTTAAAAGAAATCAATTGTAGGAGTACAGCTGAGAAATAACCACTATAATAGATGTTTTAGCTCTTGCTTTTACTTTTCTCTGATAGCCCTTAAGGTGGTCAGAGGTAAAAGCTAAAGATGCATTGTAGCCTGAGGGAAGATTGAATGAAAAAATGGGGGATGGGAGTATAGCTATGCTGATAGACCAATTTCCCACCACTGCAAGCCAGCGCAATTGATTGATGAATCCTTGCTCTGTCAAGAGGCAGCCCTTCAGATTTGATCACATAAATACTCATTCAACTCAAATTCTGCTTGACAAGCCTCAGACAGCTTTGTTCTGTCACAGATATCATTGGAAGGAAAATGCTCCATTAATCATCCTTAATTAACTTTACCATAGTCTGCTGGAACCAATATGTTCTCTGGCTAAATCCCTAAGATTTATCTAGGATTCTATAGTTATCAAATTGAGAGTAGTTTTTAAAGTCCCTCTCTCTTATTGCTGTTAACTACAGGAAATCTTCTCCTGTGCATTTTTCAGGAAATGTCTCGCATTGATCAGGATGTAGACTAATCCTTTGACAGCTCACATTTTCTTTCAAAGAAACACAGTTTTACATATTGCTGATTAGGAACCAATGTTCTCTAGATCAGTTATGTCCACAGTAAATGGCGAACTATTAGAATGATTTGCTTTCAAAATCATGAGTTTCTATGAGGCGGTTAAAAAGTTTAAAGAATACAGTTCTGATAAAAAAATACTGTTAGAAAGTTATTAGGGAATAAGGGGTATTAAATTAGGTACATTTTGTTGAACGATGAAACATATATTTTTTAAATTGTTCGACTCCAAAACTGTTTGTGAGTAGGGTCTTGATCCTGCTCCCCTTTTCTCCTCAGAGCAGCCTCACTTTGGCAGTGGTACTACCCACATGACTCATGTGTGTGTAAAGTGTGCAGGGTCAGAAGTAAGAGTGAAGACATGCATTTTATCTTGGTCTAGCTGATATAATTTCCCCACTCATCGGGCTGTGATGAGGTTTTGCTAAAGAATTGGAGGAAGCTCCCAGGATCACCTTGTTAAAATTCTACCACCAGATTAAAGGGAATTGAGATGATTCCCTGCTTCTGTTGGAATTGCCTCCTCTCTGCGTACTGCTAAATTACCCGGCCAAAGACTAGAGCTCATAAAAATACTTGTAAAGAGCATGCAAAAGTTAACTTGCCCTATGTTGCTGCCTGCGACCTTATTTATTGTTATTCATTTAAATTATTTGTCTCCAGTAGCATCTTTAAAACCTCATCCTCCAAGGTGGTGAAAAAGATCAACTCCCATTTTCTTTAATGGGAATTGAAGGTATTTAGCACCTTGGATCTTAACATGCAAGGTGCTGCACAAATACAAAGAAAAGGGAAACCAAGAAAATAGATTCCCTAGTCCTTCTCCCCTCTTGTCTGCATGCACATGCACCTATGAAAAGGTTTGTCACAGACTCAGAGGAAAAATTATGTAGAAGTCATGTGATTAAATAATGAGCACATCAGTGATGAAAGTGTATGGTAGTGATGTCCTATTTCCTCAGTGAAAGAACGCCTTGTCTTGGACATCCTCACTCAAGTGATTAGCCTTTACTATGAGCAGTCCTACTGAAATAGTGAACATTTGCGGGAGCAGGTCCAGTTATGTGTAAAGCTGTGCAAAAGGTGTTGGAATGTATTTTACATCATGGAGCAAATTTACTGGAAAAGGCTAATGCTTCTTTCCATAGCTCGTGTTAAGGAAATATAGTACTTCAAAAGAAAACACTGCAGCTCAGGGGAAAAAGATCATCCGTCAGAAATCTTCTGCTCTGTCTCCTACTAGAAGTCACTTTGTGTTATGTTCTCTACCAACCTTGGACTCTGGTCAATTTAATCAACACTCCGTTTTCGACTGCAAAGCTAGTAAGATGAAAATGGAAGTGACCATTTCAAGCTGTGGACTTTTAAAAGCCAGCTGGCCCATTTTAGAGTCTCTGGAAACTTGACATACTAATGTTTTCTTTACAGCACAGAATATACTATTTATAAAGGCATCTTCCGGGGTTATCTGATAGAAAGAAAGTGAATGTTTAAGTTAGTGAAAATACTACTATGCCTCTGTATGCTAAGCAAGCAAAACAGAAGCAAAGAAGATGCCAGTGACACAACAATGATATTTAAGTCTAGAGGCTAAAGACATCTACACAAGTTCAATATTAAAGCAAATTGTTGTTTTCTGTCCCAGGATATATTCAGAAGCTGTGGAATCAGAGTCCCCTGTGCAAGGCTATGCAAACCTACAAGACAGACACGGAGAGGATGCCCTCTTGATTTTGTAGCTCAGAGTCCTACACACCTCCAGCTGAAAATGATCTGACATTTGGGGGTATTACAAAGGGCTAGATTCTGACTCAGACTATGTGACGGCACAAAGGAATAAGTACTCCCCTAAAGCACCTCCCTGGGCAACCCAGACCTCATGTCCAAGTATGTAGGAGTAAGTGGGGCTACTCATCTGTTTATTCCCCTCACAGAGCAGATGGGAGGGGTGAGGAATAGGTAAAGCCTCGGCTCCAACACCCAACGCACCAGAGTAGTTCAGCCAGAGCAGGGGCAGGGGCAATAATTAACTGCTGGAATAGGCCAGCAGCATATCACTACTCTCCCTCCATGCCAGGATCAAGGAAGAAGCAGGGGAGATATTGTGACTGAAGAGGTGTTCCTCTGAGTCAAATTCCCTCCTATAGATATTGCTTGGGTGGTGTAAGTTAGGTCTGGTTCTAAAGTCAGAAGATAGCCCAAAGCTTTGAATGTAACAGAAGGGCTCTTCATGAAAATGGTAGGAATTCTTGTATTCAGTGACCAGAACTCAACACGTTTCTTTGGCGTGGAAAGAGGCTTAGGTTCATATACATCAGGCTCTTCTTATCTTCCTATGTGCATGGAAGTCCCATGGACGTAAGTCAGTAGTTACACTCAGCTAGGGAGAAGAGAAGAGAAAGACAGTAAACTAATATGTTCTGTTTTCTATCCTGTACTCAAGAACATAGGCACTGATCCTACAGTGACCTTTATGCAGGGCAGGCAGACTTCTATAGCCACACAGAGCCCCATAGACTCCGAACAGTAGCTGACTGCAGGATCTGGGCCTTAGTTTTCCTTTCTTATTTTGAAATCTTATCAGATTTTGAAAGCTTAAAGAATATTTAACTTCTGAAGTCTTTTAAAACGTTTATTATCAAGACCTCCACAAGAATGTTCAGTCCATCATTAAGTCATGAAATAAAGTAAACAGGATCAGATGTAAAGTGAAAAACCTGTAAATGTCCTTTCTCATTACAGAGGTCAAAGACTGCATTAGTTATTTTTAACTAATGTCTTATTCCACCCCATGCAAACTTAAATCAGTTTGGGTCTGACTGATTCAAAGCTGTTCTCTGGTTCCCTGCTCTGCAGTAATAATTGACTAGGCTCAACTTTACAAAGGTCAGAAAAATGGACCCACTTCATATTATTTCAATTAATAACTCGGTTCTTAAATCAAAATTTAAGAACTAATCTCTCAAAGCACCGTTTCCTCCCCCTCTGCCAATCCATATGTAATTTCAAATTAAATGATAGATGTCTAAAACTGTTATTTTTCCCTTAATTACTTTTAAGTAGCTAGGGGACACAGTATGAGAGTTTGTTAGAAGATCTAGGATTCTCCAAAACAGTGGAATTAAGAAAATCTGAGAAAATGCAGCAGAGACTAAATAACCTAAGGAAAAGCAGCAGGATAGGGACAAGCTGAAGGACAAAATGAAAAAAGACACCATGCAGTATCTAAGGTAGGTTCAGAAAGGCTGTGATGAAAATCTTTATGGTAGGTAAAGGGCAGATGGGATTTGTTTGTCATGAAAGGCAGACTGTAGGCCTTTACTGAGTTACAAAAAAAATATAAAGGGAACTAGTGCTCTGAAATACATTTCAGTGACATTCCCAGGGTAGACTTCTTAAAGAGGTGCCAAATCTATACATTGAACCCTGTCAGATTTGGTCTACATAATAATAATAATAACACATTATATATAAAACAAATTAGTATATAAATGTCCCCAACTTTTTACTCTGTAAAAATGGGAATATTTGGCAGACTTTAATTTATTAGTTTAATTTGCAAGCACCAAAGCAAAAATATTCATCCTATTATTTTTTTCTCTCTAAAGATACTTCTATGTTTAGGGCCCAGTTCTGCTGCCCTTATCTGAATCATTTCAATGGGAAATTTACCTGAGTAAAAACTAAGTAATTCAGGACTGGGTCCTAGAGGAATTACAAAAATAGTTATTCAAATATTAGTCCTTCTTTTAAAAGTCCTATTGCCAAATTAAGAAAAAAGATGATGAACCCACTTGCCCATGCAATAATGATCTCGCATTCTGCTCCCACTGACGTCAATAGCAAAACTTCCATTGGTTGCAAAATCAGGAGCAAATTGCATGCATCCATTTTGTGTGTGCAAAACCATTTGGGTGCACACATCATCTGTGCATATAGCTCTACCTATCTACTGCTCACTTTATGAAAACATGGACCTTAGAATACATCATCACAATGGGCACAATGCTCACATATTGCTCATTCATTATAGGCAAACAATAGCCATAACAATGGTTTCACTCTCCACCCAACTCTCGACTCCTCTCCCAATAGATGCCTTTTATTTTTAACTTATAAACAGACCTCCAAAAACACAAAATGTAGGGTGTTCAAGTGGTATTTAATAGACACTTAATTTGGGGTGGTATCTAACTGTGAACTGTTTGTTTTAATTCTTAAAAGTGTAACCTCTATAAAGTTTTCCTGCCTACTGAATTCTTCTTTCCCACTTCCCCTTGGTCACTTACAGCCAAGCCTTGGTTTATTCTCTCAACAGGAGATTGTTTATTTACATTAACAGTGCTTACTCTGACTCCCTGTGGACTGTTTGTTCAATGGCATGTGGAGTCTCCAAGCTTTTATTGTTGACAGGTGGTAGGTGGGTTCCAAGCTTTTGTGGTTAAATTGTTTATTGATAATCACCTTTTAATTACGGCTGCTGCGTGCCTCCTGTAATTTACTATAATCACTACTTCTATATCTTTTTAGAAATGTGTAAAACAAGGAGAAACAGCAAAGATAGGAATGAAACAGTTGGGCCTGATGCTGATCCCACTTAGGTGGGTTTTACAGTCATAATATATAAGAAAGTTAGTTAGGATATGCCAAAAATCACTTGAAGTCACATAACTACATGACTGACCAGTATTTACATGGAGCTCAGCAACAAAGCTCAATTAGTTCAATTAGAGCTTTGTCTCACTATGACAGGGGTGGGCAAACTACTGACCACGGGCCACATCTGGCCCATGGGACCCTCCTGCCCGGCCCCTGAGCACCTGTCCTGGGAGGCTACCTCTGGCCTCTCCCTGCTGTTCCTCCTCCCCCACAGCCTCAGCTCACTGTGCTGCCAGCGCAATGCTCTGGGCGGCCGGGCAGCGCAGCTGCAGAGCCGCGGCCTGAGACGGTGCTCTGAGTGGCGCGGCTGTAGCGCTGCCAGCCACCTGTGCTCCAGGGAGCGTGGTAAGAGAGCAGGGGAGTACGGGGTGGTTGTCAGGGGGCAGGGGTGTGGATAGGGATCAGGGTGGTCAGAGGGCAGGGAACATAAGGGGTTGAATGGGGGCAGGGCTTCCAGGGGGACAGTCAGGAAGGAGACAGGGGGTTGGATGGGGTGGCAGGGGGCAGTCAGGGATGGGGGGTTCAGAAGCAGTCAGGGGACAGGAAGCGGGGGTGGTGGATGGGGCAGGAGTCCCAGGGGGCTGTCAGGGGCGAGAAGCGGGGGGGTCGGATAGGGGTCAGAGACTGGGCCATGCCTAGCTGTTTGGGGAGGCACAGCCTCCCCTAACTGGCCCTCCATTCAATTTTGGAAACCCGATGTGGCCCTCAGGCCAAAAAGTTTGCCCACCCCTGCACTAGGATCTTACCATATGACACAGCAACTCTTAAGAAAGCACCAAATTACAATATATTATTAGCAGATATATTATTACAAAGCTTGGAATCTGCACTGGAGATGGGCTCAAGCAAATCTACCCCTTGAACTTTGGGAAAATATGTGCACTGACGCCTACCAGAACCCCTAAATTAACACTATCAAATTTTAGTGAGGGAGGCTGATTTCGATCTGAATTTTGTGGTTTGGGAGCTCTCTTGTTTCTAAACTAAGATGTCCCCACCAGCTACAAAGAAAAGGACCAAATGCTGCCCTCATCTAGATTGGTATAATTCTGGGGTAACTCCAGAATTAAATTGATATATGGAGAGCAGAACAGGACCCAAAGTATTTTAACTTGCAGGGGTAAAGAAGCCTAGGCAGAAAGAGTAAGTGATAAAATCTATTTCCAGGAACATTTTTTCTGAGCAGACTAAAGTCAGGCATGGGAATGGAACTCTCTTTGTGAGTGACAGGATGGGTGAGGTAATAGCTTTTATTGGACCAACTTCTGTTGGTGATAAAGAAACAAGCTTTTGAGCCACACAGAGCTCTTCTTCAGGTCTGGGAAAGGAACTCCCAGTGTCACAGCAAAATGAGTGACATTCTCTGTAAAAATCCAGAGGGTGAATGCCGTGGGAAGATTAGCAGGAGTCTGGAGAGCTAGAACCCTCCCTCAGGGCTGCCAAGTGGTGGTGGAGTTGCCTGCTCCTCTAGCAATTTTAGTTGCTGTGGCCCCACTGCTTCCACGGGACACTATGGTGATGATGAAATTGTGGATTCACCAGCCCATCCCTCCACTGCCCCTGACCTCCAAGCTTCTCTAGCACTGAGAAACATGAACCTTCTTCAGAGAACAGGTCCCCAGCATGTTGAGAATGTTGACCTGCTGCATGGCCCCCGCACATTCTGCCTCTCCCTGCAAGACCTTCCATGCCATAAGATTTGGCTTTAAAGGCTGGGAACTAAAATAAAGCTAAGTTATTTATTTCACTATGAACATTTCCATGCCTATGAAATTTGTGTTGATCTCATGTTTTAAACCACACTGCTTGGTGGAAATCCATTCCTAATGGGTCACAATTGTAATGTTCTGAAATTTTATCAGTCCACCAAATTAAGTAAATTTCATATTCAGTGGGTGAAAGCCAGCATGTTCAACAGCCTAAGGAGCAGCATTTGGGGATAATGGGGAAAACAAGAACTGCCCACAGACAAGCTAAACCTATAGATCTGTTTCCATCGGTACCCTTTTGACATTGTTATAGACAAATTGCTAACTTCATGGAGCAAACAATTGTGTTTTTGTGTTTTAAATAGTTTACATAGTTCCCCCTTTGGAAACACTACAGCTGGAAAGGAACTATATCTCAATTTAGATACATTTATAGAATTTTGTTCTGCGTGACCATTTACCCATTTCCTGATCTAAACAATAGCCCCCCCCCTCCCCCCCCAAGTGCCATCTGCTCATCAGTCACTCACAAGCATGATCTGTTCTTGTGACTCAGCCAGGCTGTGTACAATTGTCCAAGCAACTCACAATAGTTTATCATCATTGTTTGGTATAATTGGAAGCAGAAGTATATATACGCACCCACATACCCCACAAGCAAATTTATATGGCAACTGTCTCTTTTAATCTATAGTGCAGCCAGTGTAAATAGTAATTTGAAAGAATATGCAGATTTATTACATTACTTGCTTAAAGATCGTTGTTTAAAATGGATATATTTTGCATTAATTCAAGCATGCAACATATCATATATCTATTTTCACAATAAATTTATAATTCCCTCGGACATTTTAATTCTGTTTCTGCATCCTAGGAATACCTTTCTTGTAAACTCACAAAATACTATTACAATGTTAATTAGCCTAATTTATAAACCTCCAACTAGACCTCTAACCTTCATACTACGTACATTAAACCAAGAAGTTGTGAATTAAAGTCATGTTAAGGGGATCTGACAAAAGCAAGGAAATTCAGAGTTAAGGTAAACGCTATCTGATTCCAGGCACTGTGCCTAGGTATTGTAGCACATGTGGTATCTGTAGAGTCATTGTTGGAGACTTCTGCACAACAAAGGAAGTTAAGAATGTCGTTTTTGCCTTTACCTTGAATCTTCTTACCTTTCTGGATGTAAGTCAGACCCTAAGTTATTTAAAAATCATTTTTTATGGTTCAAAATAATATCCCATCGACATGGGATCCAAGTCTCCTTCAGACCCAATAAAATGTCACATTGTCAGACAGACACCATTCATGCCAACTCTATGCCTAGTGTGAAATTTTATAACTGAGTTATAACTCCCCACCCCCTCTAAAACAGGGTTTACAATGGAAATGCTGACAGACTCTTAACTATACTGTTTCTAGTGGGCTCCTGTTTAATACACTGTATTTCTTCCTCTTGAACATATTAATTTACTTCTTGAAATGTTCATTGCTAAGATTAAGCGTAGGTTTTTGAAATGTGTTCACAGACAATTTATGCAGAAGCAAAAATGTTCTCTTCTCCAGATGTACAGCATACTAATTTGAAAATGATTTATATGCCATGCTGTACTGTACAGCCATCCCCTATTCAAAAGGCTTTCCTCTGACATAACACCAGGATCTTCTCATATATGAGGAGTACAGTAGCATTAGAAATTATTTGAAAACTGTATGAGGAGTCTGGTCCATGGAATGATCCAGAATGAATTTGGTAAATTTCAGCTGAATTGCCAAGAAGAGTGGAGCCCATGGGGTAGATTGATCAACAAGTGAATGCACTGGAAAATAAAAATGTATGTATATTAAAATATATTAATATGAAAGGAAGAGTAATGTGAAGAGTCAGAAATGCCAGGGAAAGGTGTTGAGGTTGCAAATATCTCACAATAATCACTCCTGAACCTAACAGCATGAGGCCATATTCTGCCACATTTCTGCACCATGATTAGTACTTTATTTTAAGAGTAAAACTACTCATCATGCATAAGGATAACAGAATAGGGCCCCTAGAAAGTTAATAACAGATCACATGATTTGTTAAGTGTTGCCATCAGAGTGCGCTTTTTACACATATATACAATCATTTAGCATATGAAAACAATGAAAAGTTATCTTACTATGCATGTCCAGTCTCACATGCATAAATTCATCTGAGCCTAATTCTCGTTTCCTCAGTTGATCTTAAGACAAAACTGTTGAACTATGTAAAAAGGTTTGGATATAGGTTTATAAATGTTTATAGCCCTAAATCCTACCAAAGGAGAGATTGAGGACCTGTGAGAATGGTCTTCACAAAAAACAAAGGAGGATGGGACATGGACACAGGAAACCCTTACATGCCTCTGAATTTAAATTTCAAAAACTGCTAAGATTTCAATGGGATCTTTATGGTGTTTGGACTGTGTATCATACCAAGAACCTTCATCTTGATACTAATGTCAGACCTCATGGTAAAACTATTAGTTCTCTTGGACAGTAAACCCACCTCAGTCCCTTAAAATAAGATGCTGTCTTTCATGGGCAAGCCAAAATGCTGTTACCAGATGTTCTAGGTTTTATTATAAACAAACAGAGCCTAATCCTAGGCACCCTCAACTCCCATTGACTTCAAACAGGGCAATTAAGACCTGTCAGGCAGAATTTAGTATTCACAGGAATGGTCCTAAACATACTTGTCCTAAGGTGTTATAGTAAGAAGGGGAAGCAGTTCAGCTTAATACTGACTGCCCTCCCTCTCCTTCCAGGTTCTTCTAACCAGTGTCCTGAGGAGCACCCACAGAGAGGGAGGCACAAGAAGAGAATGATGTCTAGGTAGAACCCTCCCCTCTGTAAGTTCCAAATGACCTTTGTGCGCAAGGTTATTGGAGATCCTGATGTCCTGTGTTTGCAGTGTATTGTACTTTGTTGTACCATGCCCATTCAAATCACTAGCCTTTGATCTCATTGGGGCAGATACCTATTAGATGTTTCGTATTCATTCAATTATTGTACAGCACCAAGTACATCCAGAGCACTGTACAAATGATAAAATTTTAAATATTTATTTTAAAAGTTCACTGTTATTCTATATAAATTACAGCAATCAGGATTTTAACCTCAGTACATAAACATGTACTATATTCAATATACCATCTCTTATTGCATCTCTCCTTTTTTTACATTGATTTTTTTTAAACACATGTGCTTTGGGATATGTCTTTTTTATTGTTACTTTATTACAATCTTTTACAGTACATTAGTTGTTTTCTATACTATTGGGTGAAGCACAGACGCATTAGTTTTGGTAGTCATTTAGAACCAGTTTAGGAATAATTACATAGTATGGTCTATGAAAAAATTAGTTTCCTTTCATTTCATTTTTAAGTGAAACTGGCCTAATAAAGAACAAATGATATGTCTAATTCTGCTTCCATTGAAGTCTGAGATAGTCTTGTCACAGGGACAAATCCTTGGCTGGTGTAAGTGTACATGGATGTAGCTTCACTGAAATCATGACACTCACCTGTAAAGTCAATTGGGCCCAACCCATTTACATCAGCTGAGGATCTGTTCAATAGAGCCAGGATCACACCCTATGTTTTCTTTTTCTTATCTTTTATTCTCTTAAAAAATGTTCAGGCATCACTAAATAGCTCATCACTAACACAGAATTAAGTACCTTTGCTTATTTGAGAATTTAATGCAATTGTGGCTTTAAAGGGATACTTAATAGTGAAGAAAATTCAGTAATTTCTTCAGTCACCTGGGAGACTAACTTCAATAGAAAACTATTCCATCTGCCCCTGCTTGAGATGATATATTTTATTTGAAATAATTTCTTCAGTCTGTGGCTGGAGGGTGAAAACTGACTTGCTCTTATTTATCTTTCTTTTGGGGCAGCATGAATTTTAGACTTGTGGAAGTGAGAGACTGATAGCAGTTAAGCTATGCAGAACATTGGCAGGTACTTTCTGAGCTTCCATACCATTGCAAAATCATATTGAGCGTGTATGAGTATATATGTGTATATATATTCCAGGGAATAGCCACCTTTAACAGGCACTACCAGGTTTATAATAGCGATAACTATGCACTATGGCTTGGATTACCTAGAGAGTGGCAACTGGATTGGTTTCAAATGTACTTTTAGTCCATCTTTGGTAAGGATTTGTAGAGCACCCATCAATATCTGAATGCTAGTGCAACCCATTCAGAACCGAGGGGCCTCCATATTGGGCAACAATATGGTGGTAGGAGATAAAAGTAGAAGAGGAACTCACAGATTTAAATAATATTGGTCTTATGACACAAACCAACAAAAGCCAAAAGATACAAATAATTGAAGACTAAGAACCTGTCCACCAGTCACACCATTAATAGGAAAATAAAATAGCCAAAAGGCAGAGTGGTACACACTGAAGACAGAATGAATCCAAATTTAATCCCAGTATATCAGAACTGGAACTTAATTTGCATGGAAGTGCTTGTCAACACACCATTTTTCTACTGCTATGCTACCAGTATAACTGTGCCTGCATGAGGGGTTGCTCTGCTTTACTGGAGCAGTTTCTAAAATGCTACAGTTATAAAGATAGAAAAAACTATGGGAACATCAGCGCTGAGGTTTTTCTACTTACTTCCTCTTTTTAAAGACAAAATAATTTGGTAAGGTTGATTTGCTACCTTAAAAACCAAACCATGATCTGAGATGAGTAAATTCATATTTGGGGTTAGACATCTAGACACATATGTCTACACTATGCACCTTACAATGGCACAGCTTTGCCGCTACAGCCATGCCGCTGTAGGGTCTCCTGTATAGCCGCTCTATGCTGGTGGAGGAGATCTCTCCTGCTGGCATAATTAAACCACCCCAATGAGTGGTGATGCACTCCCACCAAAATAGCACTGTCCACACTGACACTTTTGTTCTAGC
Organism: Trachemys scripta elegans; assembly: GCF_013100865.1. NCBI lineage: Eukaryota > Metazoa > Chordata > Testudines > Emydidae > Trachemys > Trachemys scripta. The sequence continues at coordinate 87,421,948 of NC_048306.1, forward strand.
ATTCCGCTTGGGTTTTTGGGAACAGCAAACTGTGTGAGGATTTGCACAGTGTCACACTATCCCAGCATAAGATGGGGAAGGGATTATACTTCATGCATCCACTATTTCTCCTGGAGCTGCAGGGTTACTGGTGGATCATGCCTACTGTATCACCCATTACAATCATGCTGTATGTTTCCCTCCCTTCAGCCTGCCTTCTCCCTGTCCTTTTTGGGCTGGCCTGCACTCTCGGGTACGGGACATCCTTGTGCCTGAAGTGCATGTGGACTGTGATCATGCTTGGTCACTGTACAGGAGGCACAACGAGAAACGGTTCCTTGTTCCCTGTCCCACTCTCTTGAACATCCAGGTAGGTGTCCCACACTGTGCTACAAACGTGTACTCAAAATCCTAACACAGTAGAATTATTGGAGGTGCCCTGCTGCCAGCTTGCAAAATTTAATATCTACCTTTAGATTTTGCACAGGAGCAGACTAATTACATTACATGAAGAACCATGTCCCAAACTATGGTTCTGATCTGTGAAACAAAAATATTACCAGGAATGGAGGTTTGATTTCCATGGTGGTACATGGAACTCCTGTTGACACAAATAGGATTTCCAGATACGGAAGACTTGCAGCATTGTACTCTACATCTTTTAAAATAAGAGCAGGGATTAGTTTTTATGATATAAAGGGGGGGAGGGAGGAAAGCACATCCAGTGAGCAATTGACTTATACTTGAATACCTAAGGACAACTCAACAGATTATGTTGAGATTTGAGCTGGGGATATTAAAAAAAATAGCTCTTGAGTTGTAGCCATGTATGCCAAAATATAGCCCAGATGAAATTTTATGGTTACAAATTCACCAAAACTGGGATTTGCAGTGGGAACGCTGGTGCAACCCTACAATAATAACCTGAACACAGCCACACATTATGAGACTTGAAGATAATTTACTTATAATAGTTCTGTTTTTTTGGTGGGGTGAGGGGGTTATATATCCACTGCATTTAATTATTCATGCCATGCTGTTCCTCATAGCATAGGTTTTCTAAGAATAAAGAACAAACAGCTAATGCACAGCACTTGAGAATCATAAGCTGTCTATTTTCAATTAATCCAATTACCTTTCATCCATCTTCTGAAAGGTAGGCATACTTATAAACAATCAATGTTATATGGTGTGTGAAACTAGTGGTGCTTGCAAATGGTGAGTCAGAGATGAATCAGTTATGAAGAATTTAAACATGAATCCATGGAAATCCTTTTTTATTCTTCTGTTGTTTTGTGAAAACATTTCTATAATAAACTCTTCAGTGTGACTTGCAGTTTCCTCAAGTCCTTTCTCTCTTAGAACAATGATGGTTGGCAGCCACTCAAACTAGTTCAGTAAACTTTAGAAGATAAAGCCAATTCAGTTTCCCTTTAAGACTTCATTGCTAAAGTTATGCTCATTGATTTTTAGCCTCATAATTAAAATTCCTCATTAAACATGCCTGACAGCCGAATGTGATTCCTTTTACCTGCTACTTCTACCTTTTTTCTCCCGTGATACCATTTCATTACAAAAGAACAATAGATTTCCTTTCAGGGTAAAGTAAGGACACAATGAGTAATGTACTTTCTATTCTACAGAAGGCCTAATATTGTTAATTTGCAAAATCAATTAAAAGAAACCACTTTGGAGGAATACGAAGGTCTTGCATATGGATCACATCAGATATAATGGGTATTAGTTCAAAGGCTGGCATTCTGCCACAGTTGGCACCTAACAATTTACTCTGATCCAGGGAATTTGGCTCTTGATTTCAAACAAATGCATCCTGAAGGCTTAAGACCAGAAATAGTTTGATATGATTTATGCTTCGTACTTTCTGATAACACAAAACCTAAAGAGCTAAAAGACATTTTGTTATTGCTAGGCATTTGCTGTAATGTATCTGTAAACAAAAAGTTCTAGCATTCCGCTTGGGTTTTTGGGAACAGCAAACCAGACACAAGTGACTTGGTCTCCCCATAACACTTCTTATTCTGTGGTGGGAGTGTGTCCTGGGCCATGGCTGTTGTCACTGAACTTTATAGAAATAATAAGATTGCTATCTTTCAAGATGGTGGCCACCTGATGGTTACCTTTTCCCAACATTGTCTTGTTTTGAAAAGCAAATTCCAACCACAGCGTTCATGTTATGTAAAGCAGGAAGAGTTGATGGGAGTCACATTGGTGGTGCCTCTCCAACCCCAACATGACCTGAGGCCCACCCCATTTCTTGCTCCAGACACCTTCAAGGGTGTGAATGTTGCAGGGCTTGTTGAGTGTGAGGCTGGCTGTGTTAAGGGAAGTTGGTTCCCAGATGTGTAAACTACCTCGTGATAGATTAATTTTCACAGGAATGGGTAAATGCAGCACATTTTCAACTTACAACTAAGTTTGGAACCCATCTTCCCCTTTGTCAAAGTGTGTGGAGGGGAGCCTGCTCCTGCACATACTCAGCCTGCTTTCCTCATGAGCCTGTGGTAACCATATAGGTGTTTTGGTTTTGCAGGAAAAGAGGGAATAGGGTGGGAGGGAATGGAGAGGGCTGGCAGGTCTCCACCAGATTCTTCTCCACCCCATCCTGTAGGCCAAAGAGCACACATTACTGCAGACAGAGTGTGAAACTACCCCTTTGTGGAAAAAAAAAAGAAGCAGCAGCAGCTAGTGGTCAGAGAAGCCCCTGGATGCCCTGTTCCTGCAGGACCCATGCTATCCAGTAGACACAGCAAACCCTGGGGCAGACATGGATGCTAAGATAAGTGGCCAGTGAGCAGAGAGTGATGTGTAGAAACCCTGGCCACTTCCAAGTGGGTGCAACTGCCCCCAGTCCTTGATGGAAAAATTCAAAGGAAACTGCTCAACATGATATTCATGGGATTTCCAGAGGGTTATCCCCATCTAGAGGAGAAAATGGTACTTTGGGGGGATTTACAGTTTGATGCAAGGACTTTACATAACTTCATTGTGCACCATCCTCACTTTTCATCTATCTACCTAGAGATTACAGCCTAGATTGTAGCTAGGAATTTGCATTGAATAACAAATATAGTATGTCATAGAACCAGAGAAGGTAAAGATGGGAGACCCATTAAGTCTCTATCTCTGCCAGGCCGGGCTTGGTTCCTATTATACAGTTCCTTCTGCCCAGCCTAATTTTAAATGTGCCAAGTGTCTTCTTCCTCTTCCCCTCGGAGATTATTCCACTGGTTGATCAATCACATTGTCAGGAAGATTCCTTTTTGTTCAGTTGACATCATATCACTGCCTGTTGTAGCTCCTCGCATTATCTTAAATAATCCTTGATCTTCATACATCACAGCTATTAGTAGACTGTGCATGTCCCTTTATAATGATCACTTTGCCGAACTATAAATATTTAACTCTTAACTTAACCTATGTAATTGTTGCTCTTCTCTGAGCTCCCTCCAATTCCTTTCCTATAAGGAGGTGCCCAAAATAGAAAAGAACTATTGCAGGTGTAATATTCAAGTTGAATCACAACCATACAGGGCTAATTTTGATAGGTGCTCTTCACCGGCAATTTCAAAGTACACCACCAGTTCTCAGGAACAGGCCCATAGATTGGGAATGTTATTGACTTTCCCAGTCATGAAACTGACATTGCAATCATTTTTAAATGACAGATTAGATTTTTCAACAATTGATAAATGCACTCAGTATTGCCAAAAGTATCAGGTATAGGGGGCAAAATACAGCTCCTGGGCTGTTTTACAAACAACCCCTGGAATATCCAAAAGTATCACTGGCAATTAAAAGAATGTCACTAATTTAGTTGAATGTATCAATGAAATGGTTACATTATTTTAGCAAATTCTATGAAGATCTGTATCTAAGTATATACTACATGCCCATCATCGTTCCTGGCCAGTGGGAGCTGTGGGAAGCGGCGGGCCGCAGGGATATGCTGGCCACTGCTTCCCGCAGTTCCCATTGTCCAGGAACGGCAAACCGTGGCCACTGGGAGCTGCGGGGGGAAGGAAGGGGCATGCCTGTGGATGATCAATATCCTCAGAACGTCTTGTGGCCCACAATCAGCTTACCCTGATGGGCTGTGTGCGGCCCATGGGCCGCAGGTTGTCCATCACTGTGCTAAACAGTAATATCTTGTTGGATTGTATGTGCTATCATCATGTGTGAAGTTATGAAGTTTGGCTGTGTATGTGTTGCTGAAACATGTCCTGAAGTTGAAAACACCCACAAGCAGGTATGACAGTAAAAAGGCCCAAACAGTGTTAATGGCTTATTGAGGAAAGGCACACAAGCACAAGGATTACCCCAGGAACTGTGTGCGGTAGAAACCTCTCAGAGATAGCACTACACAGTGGGAACTGTTTGACCCAGGTCATAGCAAAAGAGCTTTCCAGCAAGTGGGGAGAAGATATACAAGGTGGAAAATGACCTCAGTCTCCCTACAACAACACACCTGGAAACACCTGAGGAATAAAGACCGAACTGTGGGAAGTGATGGTCCCAGGCTAGAAGGATTTTTAGCCTGTGTATGAAAATCTGGGAAAGCTGAGGCAACTTGTTCCTTAAGTATCTGCCAGCCTGTTTATCATTCCAGGTGAGAATTTGCTAATTTATATCTTACCTGTCTAGTGTGTTAAGCTCATTTTGCGGTTTTTGTTTATTTACTAAGGTAATCTGCTTTGATCTGTTTGCTATCTCTTATAATCACTTAAAATTTACCTTTTGTAGTTAATAAACTTATCTCTTGTTTATAACATAACCCAGTTTGTGCAGTTCATATCTGGAGGGGCAAGAAGCTGTGCACATCTCTCTCCACATTGAGGGAGAGGGTGAATTTTTATGAGCTTGCACTGTGCAGATCTTTCTATACAGCAAAAGACAGTATTATTTTGCATTTATCCCCCAAAAGGGGTGTGCACATGAGTGCTGGGTGGGTCCTCTCATGCAGAGCTGACTTCAGTCTGTGTCTGCAGTCTGTGTCTGGGTGTGGCCCTACCTGTGTATGTGTGCTGCAAGAGGCTGGAGAGCCTAATTCAGCAAAACAGGAAGAGGTAATCCAGGCTGGTGGAGCAGGAGAGGCTCAGTGAATCCCCAGTACATCAGGGGGCATCCCAGAAGGGGGAGGGGGGGGGTTAACCCATCACACACTGTTCCATAGATTCTCTCTCTCATAGATATAATATATATTTATAGCAGCCCCAGTTATAATTAAGCTTGTCAGAATTTGATTTTTTTTAATAATTTCAGTGGATAATATCAATATTTATTTTAAGCATTTTTTATTTACATTTGCATAGTTGTGGGAAATTATGGGAGGGGTCAGACAATAATTATGTAATGACAATAGATGTTGACATTCTACAAGTTAAAGCTTTATAACCCTTAAAACACAAATTGTCAACATCACATGTCAAAACATACACAATAAATATCCTTAAATCACACTCTGATAAGTTCTCAAGCAGCATTTTTCTTACTTTGCTTATCTGTAAATTTCTATTATCACCAATGGGAATATTTTTTCGAAGGTTTGTGTGTGTGCGCAGTGAAATCGAAGTTTACCGATGTTTACTGATAAAAATCAAATCCTTCCAAGCCTAGTTATACTTAAAGCACTGTCAGTATTTTCATCAGAAACTCTGTTTTTCCAAGGTTTATAAATTGGAGTTTTTTTCTTTTAAAAATTGTGAGTGTGAATTTAGTGCTCACAGAAGTGATTAGATTAATATTTTAAATCATGCTAACATTAAATTTGGTACCATAGACTGTGAATCTGAAGGTTGGTGAGATTCATTTGGAAGATGTTGTGGAAACTAGTTTTTTTTTTTTTTTTTTTTTAAACTCACAAAATTATAAATAAAAATGTGAGTGCTTTTGATATACAGAGAGAATAGAAATCAGACTAACTTTTCAGAGTTGCAGATTTGATTTGTAAAGATCTAGAGAAAGAACAGATTAACTGTGAAAAATAAAATTACTGCATTCGCCGTGGAGTATATTTTAAACATACCCTTGACACTTTATCTGACCTGAAGAATTCTGACTGTCATAAGGGTGTCAGAAGAAGAATGAATCAACAGGATATTGGAGCTATCACTCTTTAGGAGACACTGACCTGATATGCCAACAAATGTTTAAAGTATTTTAATGGAATGGCCATTAAAACTTTCATTGACTTCAGTGGGGCCAGAATTTCAATCTCCAGACTAAGATTCAAGTGTTGCACATGTCACAAGCAAGGTAAAGGTCATCCTGGTCAGTATTTGTACTGGAGACCCCATAGAGATTTGTAGGACATATTTTTTTATATGAAGTGTAGGCAGCACTCTTTCCTCTAAGTCAGTATTGGATCAATTTACTGGCCTGGTGTTAAGAGCACTGTTGGAGGTGCTGTCTTTTAGAGAGCCATAAAACGGAGGTCTTGACCCTTGTGCTCATAGGGGATTCCATGACATTTGCCACAATAGTATGAGTGTTATCACTGGTATCCTGGCCAAATTCCAATCTGGGCAATTACATTCAATCTTCCTGAAGTCCCCTCACAATGTCAGTTGGCTATAGCACAGTTCTTTACTTTTTGTCTCAAACTGTTGTATGGGGTTGCTGTGGGCTGCTACATGGTGGCAGGTAACGTGATCTTTGTATATAAAACTGGCAAAATACTTCAGGGCCCTTCTGAATGAAATATGTTCATTTGTTTGCTCTCTACTTTTTAATTTCTTATAACAAAAGCAATAAACAATTATAAAATGAACTCACAGGATGGATGCAGCACCATCCAAGCAGCCCCATAACATTATTTTGTGTATTCCTTCCTTCTTCTCTCCCATTGCCTGATGTCTTCTTCTCCAGAAACTTGTCTTGTGGTACTCAATTTAGGGCTCAGATGTACCTACTGGTCTGTATTGGGAGCAGGGTGGAATATACCACCCTTTTGGAATCTTGGGGAGGTTTTGTGAGACTTTGTTGTCTGCCTATACCCCTGGTCCACCCAAGCAGGTGCTGGCCATCACCTAGACTTCCAGGCATACCTATAGGGCTGAGTACAAGGAAAACAAGGAGAACATCTTGGACTGAAAGGTTGTTGGGAGCTTTATTCTGCCTCCCGTGGCCAGTGAGTTTGCCCACTGGCTTACAGTTCTATTGTTAATACTTTCAGCAGGCTGCCATAAAAAAATTTGTTACAGTCTTTGCAGATAAGGGAGACTGGATTCATCTCTCTAGACCTTTTGACAGCTAAAGCCACAAGGCACAAAGTCCCAACAGCCTCTCCCTTCTGATTGGATTTGACTTGGTTTCTCATTAAGATTCTTATGGTAGTTTGAGACACAACATATATACATGCTCCTCTGTTCTGGTTGCTTAGAGAGAGCAATTTGGCTATGGTGCTATTGCTGGCAAGCAAAAGAAAAGCCTTTATTGGCAAAAAGGAAAAGAGGCGCCAACAATCCTTAAACATACAGGTCCACTGTCTCCTTAAGAAATCATCTCTTCAAAGTAGAGTGCCAAATAGCTATCATCTCACTTCCCTGTTTTGAGGAAGGTGACACAGTTCCAGATGCCGTTGGACCAGAAATCCGGATTTGGCCTTCCTTTGGAACTGAAATGAATTTGTTAGGGTCAGAAATGATCTTCTGCTGGCTTTAGATGGGTTTACCCTCTTTATTCATGCTGGACCTTCCAGCAGCTCAAGATATTACAGACGCTGAGCTGTGTGTTGGAGTGCCTGAATTTATGCTTACATTGGTGTACTGGGTAATTGTGAGACAAACAAATGCTGGGTCACAAAGAAAGGAGAGAGAAAACAAAGAGATGGATGAAGAGATCTGGGTGCCAGAGAGTGACATAAATAGGGAAATAGGAGGAGACAGTCAGCAATATGAATGTGGGGATACTTAAGTGGCCACAGAAACTCTACTGTTCTCAAGCCTAGCGAATGCTAATTAACTCACCCTGTTAACATCATCTCAAAGAACAAGCAACAGAGAGTCCTGTGGCACCTTTAAGACTAACAGATGCATTGGAGCATAAGCTTTCGTGGGTGAATACATCTGACGAAGTGGGTATTCAGCCACGAAAGCTTATGCTCCAATACATCTGTTAGTCTTAAAGGTGCCACAGGACTCTCTGTTGCTTTTTACAGATCCAGACTAACACGGCTACCCCTCTGATACTCAAAAAACAAGTGCCAATTGAAGGGGAAAGAGATAGACAGTGAAGGAGTAGGTGTGAAGGGCTAAAAGGGGGAGAGAAAGAGCTATATGCATCATGCCAGCACTGTATGAACACTCTCATAGCAATGCCCTGCTTCAGCATCTGTGTAAAACCTGGGGTGGAGTGTTTGTAGGCTTTTACAGGCTTTACTTTGATAGATCCTGAGAGCTGGTCAGGAACCTGGAGGGGCTAGCCACAGGAAATGACACAGCTACTGCTTTTTAAAATACTGATATGTGGAAGGTATGAAGAAGCTATTTTTTATTATGACACTGTTTGCATATTTAAACTACATGTCATATTTACAAATTGGGATGTTTACCTCCCAAAGTAAACAGATTATAGAGGGGCCAGGTGGAAATCTTTCATGGTAAACAATGTAAAGAAAAATAGTACATTTGGAAAGTATCAGAGGGGTAGCCGTGTTAATCTGGATCTGTAAAAAGTAACAGAGAGTCCTGTGGCACCTTTAAGACTAATATACAAAAACCTGTAGGAGAACACTTCAACTTCCCTGGCTACACAATAGCAGATGTAAAGGTAGCCATCTAACAGCAAAAAAAACTTCAGGACCAGACTCCAAAGAGAAACTGCTGAGCTTCAGTTCATTTGCAAATTTGACACCATCAGATCAGGATTAAACAAAGACAGTGAATGGCTAGCCAACTACAGAAGCAGTTTCTCCTCCCTTGGTGTTCACACCTCAACTGCTAGCAGAGGACCTCACTCTCCCTGACTGAACTAACCTCATTATCTCCAGACTGATTATTGCCTGCATATTTATACCTGCCTCTGGAAATTTCCATTACATGCGTCTGACGAAGTGGGTACAGGCGAGTCTCATCTCATCTTAGTCATCATCAACCGTTCCGCGGTTAGCACGTAAAGCGAAAACCACGTATAGTCAAAATTACATTGAGTTGAATGGCGGGCGGAATCACCCGCACTACAGGTACAGTATTAAAAATTTTATTTTTCTCTTTTTTTTGTTTTGTTTTTTGTTTTTGCCGACCAAGTAAAGCTGAAATTGCGCATGTTAAATGCGCGTAAGATGCGACAGATCTGTATTCACCCACGAAAGCTTATGCTCCAATACATCTGTTAGTCTTAAAGGTGCCACAGGACTCTCTGTTGCTTTTTACATTTGGAAAGACATCCTAGAGCAGCGAAGTGAGCATAAATCTACTGCATTTATAGTGACCACATTTTCAGGAACACCATTAAATGCTTGAGAGTTGATGGTATCCTATTGAAACTCTCACATGAGAGTGAACCAGTATCTGAAATAACTGATACTCACCTTCTTGGTTTATCCTAGTTCCACTTACATGGATTTCAAATTATCCCTCTCTCCACAGAGAACTGTATAACATCTTCTGTTCCCTCTAGCTACAGATATCCTATTTGTTTTCTCAGAGCTACCAAGCCTGTTTTAATTTCCTTGCTTACCTGCAGTGGCCCTAATACACCCCAGAAAGCTTTGAGTGCTCCTCCAGTATAACTGACAGGCACAAAGCCTTTGAGGTGGCATTAATGTTGCTAAAGGCTAGGAGGCAGTGGATGGAAAATGAACAGGTTTAGGAATTCGGTACAGTACTGGTGATACAAACGGAAGCAGGGAGTAGAATATAAATAAAGCAAAACAGTAGGCAAAAACTCTGCAATGGGAAGGACTGGGGAGTGCACAAAGTTTGGAGACAATTTCACCTCTCTCTTTAAAATCCCTGTGCTTTGAGCTCTGGCATCACACAAGACACATTTATATATAAAATTTTATGTATAACTACATTAAATAGTGCAGATTATCTCTAGAGAGAACCAAAGGTAAATCTGATACATGGGAGCTTATTAAAGAAAACCTGAGAGAGGTGGCAAACAAACCACTGGCAGAGATTTCAAATTAATTTAAAAGCAGCTCTGTCTTTGAAAGTAATTGAAAACACGTCCAGCTCTTACAGCCTTATAACAGCCTGCCATTCCCACTACGAGACAATGCCAAAACACCCCATATGTATGGTATCCTGACCAGTCACGTGCCTTTTAATACCCACATGATGGCACTAAAATGGCCTATTAGATTTACAGTGTCATTAACCTTCCAAAATAAAATGAGAGTCTGCTCTGGCAAAAAAAAAAAAAAAAAAAAAAAAGTCTGACTGCCATTGGGTTTCGGGTAACCAGTCCGTGAGGAAATGCTGACAGGGGTCACTGTGGCATAATCTTTCATTCAGCCCCAAAGCTGTCACATCCTCCCCAGATGTCTGAAACATAGATATAAATTTTCATTATCCAGCAGTACAGGGGCAGAGGTACACCAAATGAATTTTTTACCAATCAAATTATAGCTCATTGCCAGATTAAGTGTAAACACTAATTTTGTGAAGTTTTCTGGTGGTGATTTATCTACCAGCCGCCTGTAGTAGCACTGCTGAAGCGGTAGCAAAGCTGTGGAAAAAAAGGCTTTCTAAATCAAATTATTGTTTTTATAATCATGTTGTGGACACAATAAAATTGAATAAAAAATAAATTTTATTAAGGAGGAGCTGTGCCTTATCCTATGGAACAATGAGATTTCAAAATCGTTTTAAGAAAAGTAAAAGAGAAGGCACTTTTTTTAAATCATAAGAAATATGCCTTATAAACAATATCACATAAGACCAGAGTCTAGGATTTTCAAAGGCATTCAATGCAAATTCAGTGGGATTTCAGTGTCTAAGTCCCTTTGGCTCATTTGAAAATCCTAGCCAGAAATGGTAAATCAGTATTTTTCTACAATGAATATAACACATTTAATCTCAGACAAGACTGTCACATTGAGGCCAGGATGTTAAAAAAGGAATAGCCTTTCTCACTTATATTTCTCACAATACAGTGAGAAAGTATTGTCTAGCAGTTACAGTAAAAAGGCGGAAGAAATGAGTTCCATTCCTAGCTCTGGCACTGACTTTCCTTTTGACCGTAGGGGTGAGTCAAATAACCTCATTTTCCCCATGTGCAAGATAAGGATATTAATACTTCCTTACATCATAGGGCAGTTGAGATGCAGAATTTATTAAATGTTTGTATAAAACTTTGGAACCCTCAAGCATTATAGAAATGCAAAGTCTAAAACATCTTGTCTATTATCTTAAAGTTTGGGTTGTACCAAATACCCTCCACCAGGCAAGACCACTGTCACCCTAGTGAGCTCCATTTTGGTAAAAGATGTGTCCTTAGTTGCATAGCTGAACTGGATACTCTTGATTAGACTTCAGAGGCTACTTCTTGTGTCAGCGGTGGACAGAGGAATTCTGAAGCAAAGAGGTATGCTTGGTGTGACCCTTTGCATCCCACCCCTATGCTGCTATTTCACTGGACAGAAATTTCACAGAAGTGCAGGTGTCTGAGCTCCAAATAAGTACAAAGTTTTGGGTATGATTATGGATATACAACATCCTTTTCTATAAGCCTTCAACAACACCATATATATCTCAAGACAATTCCATTTGCATGAGGGGGTAAGGGGAGGAAGCTAAGAGCACCACCTGAAAGAGTGAATAACCCTCAGCCCCCTCTGCCATCAACAGGAACTGAGAGCACTCAACATCGTACTTTAATCTGGTAAGTGCCATTTGGCAACAGGGTTTTCTGGATGCTAGGAGGCAGATCTCTTGATATTGCACTCCACAAGTGGCTTCTTCCATATCTTGGAACCAAGCAGTTCAGAGAGAGCCAGCTTGGCCAAGTCCTAAGATGGTGCCCCCCATTGGCCAATGGAAGAGCACCACATCAAAAGTTGCCCTCCCGTATTAATTAATTAATTGAATGGAAATCCAAATGGGCAAGTCTTATATAAACAGCCCTACCCTGGATCACTCCCCCAGAGCTCAGGGAACCCTATGATAGGGCTGTGATTACTATTCAAAAATCCCAGAGGACCCCACCTTAACTACTATATAACCAAATGCATGAAATTGTGTTGGTTTGCTTTAAAAAATTATTTAAAAGTTATACTAGATAGTATCTTTGATAGATATTGTGTTGCTTTTCTCATCTGAGATTCTTCTTCAAACAGCCTAAAACAATTAGGATAAACGAGTAGGCATAAAGGTCAACAGTACAAACTCTGGAAAAATTAGACAGCATGCAGGCTCTCAACCTTTCCAGACTACTGTACCTCTTTCAGAAGTCTGATTTGTCTTGCGTATCCCAAGTTTCACCTCACTTAAAAACGACTTGCTTACAAAAACAGACATAAAAATACAAAAGTGTCATAACACATTATTACTGAAAAATTGCTTAATTTCTCATTTTTACCATATAATTATAAAATAAATCAATTTGTATATAAAGATTGTACTTCTATTTCAGTGTAGAGTATATAGAGCAGTATAAACAAGTCGTCTGTATGAAATTTTAGTTTGTACTGACTTCGCTATCGCTTCTTATGTAGCCTGTTGCAAAACTAGGCAAATATCTAGATGAGTTAATGTACCCCCGGGAGACTTATGTGTACCCCCAGGAGTACATGTACCCCTGGCTGAGAACCAATGGCTCATTGGATAGTCATTTAACTTCTGTTACTACTGAATTAATAGATATATGTCCAGAGTAACTCACAGCAATCTGATCAGAAAGATTTTCAAAGTTCCTAAATAGCTTTTGTGGTTTCATCCTTTTTTCCTAGTTGACTTGACCCTACATTGCAGATCTACCGCAGGTTTGGCAAAACTAACAATTTTCTTAAAAAGAAATGCCTAGAATGTTTTTGCCATTTTTGGGTGAGTTGTGTAGAAAAAGACTGTTTGGAAATGCCAGAATGTGGCATTCCTGGCATGTGAATGTCATTCTTTAGAACTATTAGTCATCTGCATATCATCTAATGTCATCACTAAGGAAGGAAACAGAACAACAGAAAAACCAATGGACAACAGATATCTATCTATTATGAATTATAATTTGTGCATTCATCAGTCTCTCAAGCTGTAAATCTAGTAATTTAAAACACGTTTTTGGATATTTTGATATATAGCAGGAGGCTATTAACACAGGGATGAATTATAACAAATATACTTTATAAATAAAGTTAAGATATAGTTTTAAATAATTATAGTGACCGAAACGATAGTTAAGATTCAGAAGGAGTTTGCATTCAACCAGCCTTTTTTCCCAATCAATCACACTGGCCCAAAATAACCCTCCCGCTCCCAGGCTGAAACTTTCCAGGCATGGTTTCACTCTAACAGTGAGTGTTGATCATGTGGGGGAAATCATCAGCTTTTGAGTTAGAAGAAAACAGGAAACAATCATTTTAGGGATTTAGGAACAGATCCAGTTCATACCATAGTCAACGAGAGCCTTACCATTGAGCTCATTTGGTAGTAGATTGAGCTCTTAATGTTTTCTTTACTCTCTACTCAATGGCTGTGTTTGAAAGTTCTACATTGGGTCCATGGAGGTTTATGGAGGACTATTTGCTTGACCATTATGACATATTAATCTTTATCAGTCATTAAAAATGGCAAGCTGAATATGTGCCTAAGGGCTATTACTAATGATGCAAATACTTCAACTACAATGGCTCAGAAAAATCCATTACTCTCATATCAATGGCCTGTGACCTAGGAAATCATTAAATAGGGCCTAAATGGATAAAGTATAATGGCCTTTGCTCAATAAACCAGCTTTAAAAATACCCACTTTACAGTAGGCATTTACATGAAATAAATTTCTAAACACTCATTTAAATGATGGAGAAAGCAAAGGAAATTAACACCTGTAACATTGATTGCAATACCAGCCACAAACAAGCAAGGAAACTGAAAGGTAAGCTTGATGTAACTCAGCATTTTGAGTCTACCATAAATATCAAAGAACTCCAGACAGCAAACATGGAATGGGGCATAAGCATATATGGTCGTGATCTGAAGTCCACTGAAACCACTAGGAGTCTTTCCATCAACATCAGTGGATCAGGCCAATATTGTCCCATAATATATGTGTAGCAACCTTTAAGTACGTTGGTATATGTATGATAATATGTTAAATCAGACATATGCATTTCCTTCTCCAGAATGAATCCCACATACATCTTAATTTACAATCCTTTTAATGATAAATGCATGCTCCACATAGCCTTCTACTAAATTATCATGAGAACTCTTTCTTGAACATTGCAAAGAATTGCTCAGATTCAGAACAGAGATAATTTAGCAGCACATGATCTTCTTAATTTGAAAAAAAAGTGGTAAGCCGGATCCAAAAACCCATTGAAATCATTGGGGAGTTTTCCATTGGCTTCATTGGGCTTTGATTCAAGTCAAATTCCAGATGTTTGAGTTGATTTTGTCAATATGAACCAATGAGTAGAAGTTTCATATCCCTATTTATACAAAAGAAATGTTAATCTGCACTCTGCCACATTATTGGTACATATTAGTTCTTTCTTTCAGTCATGAAAAAGTGGCAACTTCACCATCCAACAGAATAACTCTGAACATTCTAATCTACACCTCAGGTAAAGAGATCTGCATTAGTATGTATGTACGGTGTCTCAGCTGGTAATCCTTTATATCTAATGAAAGAACATCACATATCACATAAATTCATGATGGACAACAAAATTTAGTGATGGCTATTACATTCTGCCATTGTACAAAGCAGGAGGATGTTGTACTAGTTAATATTTTACAGAGACTGCCATTAAAAATGGAACAATTGTAAAAATATAACATTTACCTTTATTGTGGCATTCACTATATGTAGGATAGGAAACACCACAAATACTAAAGTAAGTTTAACTAGTGCTGGAGGTACATGTCCCATTTTTAATACCATCCACTGTAGTTTACTGTTATTGCATGATCTCCCCATTCACACTGTGGGACCAATCACACAGCCCCTCAACATACTCAACTTCCTCCTCCCTGTATACTTATCACAGGCCCACAACTTGTGCATGAATTCAGTTTCTACATGCTTGGCCAGACCGTGAATGCCTGCATTGAGGGCAACCATTTCACAACAGTAAATATTTAGTTGGAATATGCAAATTCCTGGGATCATTATGTATGCCTTAGCAATTGCATTGCTGAATAAGACCTTTTCTTATGGCAGATCTTTTGTCAAACATATCATCTAGTTTCTAAGTTATTTTAATGTATTTCTTTATTATTATCACATAACTGGATATGTTGATTTCAGTGGGAACTGCAGGTAATCAGCACTTTTGAAAACATGGCCAAACTTATTTAGAAGCCTAAATATGGGTTCTGGAGCTCATTTTAGGAATCTATTTTTTAAAATATTGGTCAATGTTCCTACTGGTCAGTACAGGATTCTTCCTGAACACTAATCCTAGCCCATCAATTAACTTTTGATAATGTTTTCATTCCTGCCTCAAGCATGAAAAGTCACAGGGTTACTCTGAAATCTTATCATATCAACAGTCATGTTGACACCAGAAACATGTTTGGAAACTGAAAATTGTTATTTGTAGTCCTTCCAAAGTATGCTATATGGAAACCACAACATTTTCTTGAGAGACAGTTTCACAGCTGAAAAACTGATCCTTCGAAACCTGAAGGCATCCAACAGCCTAAATATCATAGACTGGAACACAACTCTGAATGCGAGTGGGGAGAGAACTATTTTATTTAAACAGGCAGCAGACAGAATTTAAAAGAAAAGTTGGTTAGTGCTCTATCATTGTTGTAATGTTCCTGAAATAAGATTTTTCATAAATATGTATATTTAGAAATAAAGGGTTTGATGCAAGACTCCCATTGACTTCAGTGGGTTTTGGATTAACCCCAGAAACTTTAAACTGTAAACTTTTGGGATTAGGACTGCATCTTCTGGTGTGTGTGGACATTCCTAACCTACTGAAATATTATTATTACTAATAACAATGCTAAAATACAAAAACAGAATGTTATCTAAAGGTTCCAACAGATAACAAAATGCAAACCCATATTGACTCCAGCCTTTCCCAGCTTATCATCTAGGTCTTTAAATCTCCCACTAGCTCCCCACAATTCCCAAACTGATTTTAACATATTCTAGATTATCTACAAAGCCCTTAAGCATAGGTCAATTTTTAAACATTTCTCAACCTTTTGTCATCTTATGTTCCTTTCCACATCGTTCTGATAGGTCAACCATTTCCTGGCCTGCTTGCAATAGCTGGTTGCAGTTTTTCATATTTTGAGCTTGTAAATAATTATGCTCCACAATTGCGGATTTATCTTCCACTTCCCAGTCAAGATTAGAAATGCCAAATCATTTCCTGTTTTCTACTTCTAAATGAAAGATGATGATATTTGATACAGTTTTTCATTAGGTTTTAATTTTGAAAAAGTTTCCCTGATGCTTCTTTTGGTGGATGTTATATAAATAATTATTTTCTGTAGCATCAGATTGTGTCAATATCACAAAGTATTATCTGCATTTGTGTTTTGGTGAACAAGTTTTTTATATAAATATATAAAATATGTATATATTGGGCCATCGCATTCTAATGAAACAAATTTGCTTGCTGGTTGGAAGAATCCTTATGATACTATATGATTCACTACATACTAGGAAGATAGTAAAACTATTTGTTGGGTCACACAATATTTGTGCCTTGAGCTATAACTATAACGATCACCATGCAGTTAGGGCCTCCTCTCTTAAGTCCACTGAAGCTTATTGAAAGACCTCCTAATTACTTCAATGGACTTTGGATCATATCCGTAATACTGAGTAATTTCTAAAAACTAAACCTTTAATACATTACCAGTAGTTTGCTCAGATACAGCACAGGCTGTGAAACAGTTCCAGAGACAAAAGCAGCAAGACTATATTACTCTCATTGTATTGCACTCTGTTCAATTGCCTCTATCTGTGCTATCAATTCTGAGAAATTGATAGCAGAAAACGTTTGAAAAAAAGAGAAGGAAGAGAAGAGAGGAGAGGAGCGTCACAGTGGGTGCAATTAGAAGGTCAATAAATAATGAGACGCATAGCATGGTTATCTCCTATTTTATGTATACGAGGAACTGCATTACAACACTATGGTGACTCTTGGCAAATATTAGGTATTTTTAAAGCAACCACTGTAGCAGAGAGAAGAGACCAGATCAAAAGGACATTAGGTGAAATTGATAAAAGTACCACAAAATAACCTTTCAGCTTTAAAAACCTCAAACCAAATCTGTTCTTTTTCATTGTGTTTTATTTCCTGTAAAATATATTATTGCTCAGCAACTTAAAGGTAAGCAATGGGAACATGATTATTATACCAGAAAGCCAACATGTTCACATCAGCCATTTACTTTAGTCACGATATGCAGCTAGCACTGTATCTAAAAGATATTGTCTTCATCCCATGTACTTTCTTCACTTCACTGTGACAGAAAATCTATACATTAGTAGATAAGATTATAACCTGTCTGTTGCATTTTACAATGACAGGTGTATAACTTTAAAAAGCTGAAATGTAAATACTCTCATTCACATCAAAGGTTGGTCGGGTTAGGTTTATGGTACATTTTCTTCCAACGGTATGGAAAGCATTTTAGCTGCTCTGTAAAGAATGGCTGTTAAAACTAACAAAATATAATGGGATAAACATCAAAGTATATGATGCACTGAACAAACTCCAAAGATGAGTCAGTCAGTTATATATAGTAGTATCATAACCATGTTCACTTAGCAGGCAAGCAGAAACATTCACCCTTTTATTGGCTGCTGCAAAAAACAACTACATTGAAACAATGATATTAGAGTCTGTCAGACTGATTTAAGTCTTAACTCAAATAATTTGTGACCACAATGATTTATAGGGAACATAACATTTAGCCAATTTCAAATGATAATATTTAACTCAGAGAAAAAAATGCACGCTCTAATACCATGATAATGTTTCCATTGACTGCAAAGAGAATTGAATCATGCCCTGAGGCCCCAATTCAGGGAAGCATCCCTATTCAGAACAGCACTTCAGAACATGCTTAAGTATCATTGAAGCAAATTTAAGTGCCCATTAAGCAGAGAAGTGTGATCCCAAATCGGGGCCTTAATTGGAGCATCGACATGGCATTAAAAGACCTGTGACAAGGCTGCAGGGATATAAAATGGCAGTGTAGACAGTCAGGTTTGAATTGGAGCTTGGGCTCTGAGACCCTGGGAGGGGAATCTCAGAGCCCAGGTTCCAGCCCAAGCGTCTACACTGCTGTTTTTAGCCCCTCAGCCTGAGCCCCATAAGCCCAAGTCAGCTGACCTGGGTTCTGCGACAGTGCTGCAGGGTTTTTATTGCAGTGAAAGAAAGAAAGAAAGAATTCTTCCTTCTAGCAACTAAATCACTATTTTGTCAATGATTACTGCAAAAGGGCTGATAAAATTCTACAAATAATATTTCCCCCAGTAGCTAGATCTATTTGTGTGGAAAGTATTTCTTTGTTTCTGTTTAGCTGAGTTACAAGAATGAAACAGTAGCACAACTCCTTTTGTCATTGGCTCTTACTTCTGGCAGTATTTCACATTTCAACCTGCTCACCATATGTGTATGCACTTTCGCTTTCTGTGCCACTAATTGCTTCTTTTTGACAATACCATCTATATGTGCACACTATAGTGCTGTTTTTATCACTCTAAGCCTATTAATGCCCAGACTTATAGTTCCCAGAGGATTTAAAATTAACCAGCTCTCTAAATATTGTTCATGTCTTTCAAAAACTCCTGTCTTTTAGAGCCTGACTTGGGTTGTTTATAATTGGTTTGCTATATTTCATTCTTGGGGGCCTGCAGTCTTAACTTTTGAAAGTGTAGATCAACAAAATTTATGAGTGATATTAATATCCAGGAGAGGCAAAACTTAGGAAAAGTAAACAATTCTTTTGGTCTTTGCTATTTGCTTACGTAGGGTCAAAATCTGCCCTCAGATATGCATGTGCAACTCCCATTGACTTCAAACATGCACACAAACATTTGAGGAAAGAATTTGGCCTTAGATGACTTAAGAGGTTTGTTAGTCTAACTCCCCAAAGGAACACTAAACATTTCTATAGGATATTGTGCTCCATTCTCAATAATTTTTTTTCATTTTATTCAGAGCTATACATAGATATATATTAATCTATTTTGGAGCTATTTATTAAATGCTAATGTTCTGAGAATACAGCAAGAAGTTAACTGGGAAATCTTAGCTTTCCATGGTTGGTTAACTAACATGGAGCATAAAACAAGCCACTGACAAACTGCCCCTAAATTACAAGGAGCAATGCAGTGCTGATGACAAAAGCACAGCAAATGAGAACAGTCATGCCATTTACTAAAAAGACAAAAGCTCTTAAGGATATAGAATAGTGTATGTACCGTAGAGACACAGAATGCCAGCTATTGGACAATCCTGTTCCTAAGGGAATAAAAATGATGTGATCCTTATCTAGATGCTTTTCACTAATTCCACTCTGTTTTACTAAAAGAGATAAAGAATATCAGCATTGTAACCATGCAGCCCACACGTTAGCCAAGTGATAAATAAAATCATAGTGATCTATTGGCATGTTACAGCTTCAAATTACCACAAAATGCTATCCTCATAAAAGATGTTAAACTAAAATAGCTCTATGTCAAATCATAATCTGATCATGACCTACTTGCTGAATGCAATATAGTGGTGGAATATATATACACACACACACACACATGCAGAGAGCATGTTTTAAAATTATCATCTGTTATAGTGTCTGGGTTAGTAATGCAATTTGGCCAAGTGTAAAATTTTCAGAAGTGCCTAGGGGCCAGATTCACAAAGGTACTTAGGTACCTAAATATTCAGGGAGGATCCTAGTGGGATTTAATAAAGCATCCAAGGGCTGATTGATTGATTTCAAATCCCATGGGAGTTAGGCACCTAAACTGCTTGGATGCTTTAGTAAATCCTACTGTGAGCCAGATTCTCAAAGGTTTATGCAGACAGACACATAGGGGGGTTTCCAGAGCAACAAGGCACCTAAATCACATTCATTTCCTGGGCACTTGCCACTGGGAGTTAGGCACCTAGGCGCTTTTAAAAAAACAACGATTAGGTTTAAGTGAAAGTCAATAGGACTTAGCTTTAGGTGCCTAATGCCAATTTTGAAAAGAGACTTTGACTCCACGGAGACTTAGGAGCTTTACAAATATTACCCCAGGTCTAAAAGTCTCAATTTTATTACAGCTTCTAATCAACATATCAGTCAAAGACTGTGAGAGGCTATGGGTTGCTGTGCCACCAATATATCATGGCACTGAGCTCTACTTTTCTCGGTGATCAAGCACATAAAATGTTTGAGGGAAATGGCAAACTGGAAGAGCAACAGTAGGTTCAAATTTAGTCTAAGCAGGATGGAGGTGATGCCAGTAGGGTAGAAAAAGTATCTTCAGAAGCTACTGGAACTTCACCTTTGGAGGAGGGTATCAACTTCCTGGAGGTCAAGTAGGATTCTATTGTCTTTGTTGATACTCCTTGTTATCCAAATGGCCAGAAATGCCTTTTCCCCTCTTTGACTGGCCAGAAGACTAGATCTTTTTCCTAGATGTGGATCTAGCCATAATGACGCATTGATTCAACACTTCCAGGCCAGGCTACTGCAATAAGTTCATTACTGAATAACATGAAGTGGCTCACCCTCTAAGAAGGGCAGGTTGCTAAAAACACTCCGTTGGCTTTTCTATCTCAACCTGGATCCTTTCAAGGTCTTGTTTCTTATATTTAAGGCCCTTAGGGTAACATTTTCTATGACTTTAAGTCATTTAGGTGGTTCTGAAAATTTTACCCTTAAAGCATAAGGGCTAAACTATCATAGAAATCACCATTCCCCCTGAACTCCACCCTGGAAACTTGGATTAATAAGGATTCTCTGGCTCACAGTCCCTAAAGTGTAACATCTCAGGGGACAGGGACTGGGCATTCTGTGTGGACAGCCCCTGGCTACGGAATTCACTACCACCAGTGATCAGGATGAAATGATTCCTGCCACATTCAAGTACTGATATAAGACTCATCTCTTTAAGCAGGATTTCCTCCAGTCCATACAGAGCAGCAGCATGTTGTCCCTGACACTGTTGCTCCTGGAAGACAATCCCCAAGAGTTATCCCATCAAAGACAGAGACTTATCATGGGAATAAGGAGGGCTTTCCTAGGAAAGAAATGATGCTCTCCTAATTTTGTAGTGATGGTTATTTTAAAAAGGAAGATAGGCAGATACATAGATGGACACGTCCAAGCAAGATTTGCTCATACCATTTGTGGACCAGATTCTTCCACCCTTCCTCACACTGATTAGTACCTTGCTTCATGAAATAATTAGAATCAATTAATTCAGTGGGACTATTCATGGAGAAAGATACCACTCAGTGTGAGGAAGCGTGACAGCATCTATCCTTGTATTTCCAAGGCTTGGTCACCTTGCTCTGTGCATGAACTTCTACATTTCTCACCTACAAAAACAATGACTCAGAACTCCCACTGAGAATTACTTGAGACTTTGAACTGAAAAGCAGACGAGATACAACCCATCTCAAATCAATGGAGGGGAAAAGGAAAAGATCTTCTGCCTGCTAGACTAGCAAATGTAAGTAAACTGATGACTTGGAATAGTATTTACACAGTGAGTTTACTTCATTTAAAAAGAAGATAGCAAAGCAGCACATCTACAATTATAAGCCTCAAAGGCACAATTCAGGTGCTTAAAATTAGGCATGTGCTTACCTACCTTGCTGAATCAGTCATAGAGAGTTAGAATTGTTGAGGAAAACAAGCCAAACTGAGAACCACATAGAGATCATTTGTATTCTAATGCAGTGGTATTCAATCATACATCAAATAGTTATCTTGAGTAGTGGATATCAATACCAAGAATGATCCTGTTTGCAAATACAGAAGGCGAAGCAGAAGCAGGGATGATGGAGTGGATATATTGATACTATTAAAAAAGCAACAAAGCAAGATGCTTGAATCTGAATCTGAAACTCTTCACCTTTTTGGGTGGTGTAAGGGGTGCAGATTTGCATTACAGAACTGGTTCAGATTTGTGCCAAGATGGTGGAAATTTTATGAGAACAACTCGAGATTTCATTACTGTGAAATGCCAGTCTAGCCTAATTCAGCCTTGAACTAAATTCCAAATCTGAGTTTAAATGAGATTGCAGCCAGATTTGAATGCTGTCTTCCCAGCCCATCTCTAATGACTGTGTATGATATCTGAGAATGAACCTTCCATGGCATTTTGGTGATGAGTACTTTGGCATGGGGACATTGTGGTGTGTGGTCTGTTCAGTGTGCAAACTGCTCACTTTCATCTATGTTGAGCCTTTCACTTGACTTTTGACCTTTCACTTGGCACTGTCCTGTCATTTCCTTGGTTTCACAAATTTTAGCCTCTCACTTGACCTTTGAACTGTGACCTTTTACTTGACCTTTGATCTCATAAATTCTGGAAGATCGTACATATAATCGCGGAACAAATAAACAAAGCAGCTGGAAGAAGCTGTTCCTGAATGAAACCCAAGTGGAAAGAATATAGTGAGCACCGCACAACTCTGGCAGACATTAGACCCAATGGAAATGTCCTTCTGTTCTGATGAGGACTGGCATATAATCAGTATGAAGTGTATTGTATTCTGTACTGCCTATATATCTTGGCTGATGTCTTTGTGTGTGTGTGTGTGTATTGCTTTGTGACAGTGGCAAGGAGAATGGGATTAAACTGGTCCCAACTTTGCTGTATAATATGAAATATTACTCAATAGATACTCATCCACAGTTGTGAGCATATTAATCATGACCTCTAAAGTCCCATTAGGGTCTTATTAAATAAAACCACCAAAATGAATAGAAGCTCACAGCCCTAGGCTTTGACTCCACTTCATTATAAGAGGAATGAAGCAGAGCCCTCTTGTGTTCTTGCTTCACCTCCAGGCCCATCCTTATCCTATAGAACTTTAAACAGTAAGTGATGTTCAACCTCAGCTACAGCAGAGCTGCAGCTCTGCTATAATAACTTATTCAATACCTACTGCATTCCTTACATTTTTCTCAGTCCTGTCAACTGGGTTTCAGAACAAAGTAAGGTAAAGGGCCCCATGATACCTCAGGATAATGAGATAATATTCTCAGCTTGGAACAGTTCAATCCATACTATGTCCTATTGCAGTGCATACATATAGAACTGCAGAAATTGTGACAAAGCATGCGGCTAAATTAAATTAACAACTTCACAAAGCGAATGAATGTCATAAAATATAGCAGAGCAAAAAGATCAGGTGCCCTGCTCAAATGGGTCTATCCTAGCAGAGGCGTGTGATGTGACAGTAAAGACTTATAGATATTCTTTGAGCATCTGGGTTGCTATACATTAATGATTTAGATTTATATGTTTTGCCTTACATGATGATTGTTTTCGGGAACCTTCAAATGAAAGATGGAGACATTTAATGCATGACTTGTAGCAGTGTTTCCAGCTTAGAGAGTCCCAAACTTGTCAAGAGACGGGGTAGTGGACATAAGAAAGAAACAGAGAGGACCAATGCACTACAATTGTACTCCCATGGTATAGAATAAAGCAGTGTGTGGCTCTTTGAAAGAAGCCCACATTCCCTCTCTGCTCTTGTGGGGGCATATAATGGAACCAGCAGCAGTAGCACCTCATGAGTACACTGTAATTGTACATGAGTATGAAGCAGGGTGACATGGGAGGTAGGCAGAAGCATTGTCTATCTGCCAATCTATTGCAAAGGGGACCTCTAACAAAAAGAACTTTGGGAACCATTGATATACACTGACATACAATGTGATGAATCAGTTCATGCTGTCACTTGACTTGAATTCAGTTTGATTTTGCATTTTGGAAGAGAACTATTTTACAGTCACAGAAAAGGAGACTATGCAGAGAAAACAACCAAACAGAAAGCAAGATCAAATCTTTTTATTCCTTTAGTTCCACCAAGGCATTTGAAAGATCAAGATGAAATTCTGCCTGTCATACTAAACAATGATTATGCTGCATGGAAGGAAGGATGCACAGTATCTGATTTATTGGTGAACAGATTTTGTATGCTTTTCAAACTTAATATTGTTTTATAAAACTGATGAAGTCAAGTGAAGAATTCCAAACACCCCCAGAGTGATCTCTTATTCAGGATCATCCTTTGTGTCAGAGGCAAGAATGAGATTCACTCTAATGCAGTGAGAGAATCTTTTGAGAAAAGGGCCCATCAAATCATTCCAACTCCTCCTCATGGGACCAAACCTTGAACAAATTTCAATGTCTGAATCCCAAGAGAGATCATGCTAGCTTTTCCTGGTAAACTTGGGGGGTCTAATGCCATTTAATAACAAGACTGTATGAAATGGAGAGCTAATCTATGCATTCTACTCTAATTAGTGATGGAAGAAGCTCAAGGGGACAAAGGTTATTTCAGATACTTATAAGATCACATAGATATTCTGAGCATTATCTGAACATCTAGATCTACAAATTTGTGTGAGAAATCATGCAAGAACTGTGTCTCTTGCAAGACTTTTCTCATGTGATTTTCAGTTATCTGTTTCCATTTGGTCCGCAAATACCAAGAGAAGGCTCTTTTTCTAATATTCACTAAATCTGTTTTCTGTCCTGGCCAGAATTAGAAAATAAAGAGGAGTGAGAAAATGAAAATTAAAGAGGAAACCTGAGTTAAACTTATTTAAAACCTTCATAAATGCTCCTATTGAGAGTTGGGCGGAGGTTCAAGTTGGTTCTTGTTTGTCTGATTTACCCTACCAGTTATAAAGATAGCGTTGAGAACCTTGCACATGGTTAGTGGTTGAGATATGAGAATAATGTAGCTCCTTAAAAAAACACAAATATTATTCATCCTAGGAAACTTTAGGATAATGAGATGGTCAAGACATGGAGAAATGCAGTGAAATGAAGTGTGTTCAGAGCTGTTACAGAAGGGATGAATGTGCTTCATTTTATTTTAACTCATTTTGGAAATGAAGATCCACTAATATGGGCAGATTATTTAATCATTTGCCCACTCTCTTCCTATACTCTAAGAGTTGCCTAATCCTATGTTGCCATTACCTTAACTAATTTTTGCCTTAGTTTCTCTGCATAATAGTTATCTTCGGATAGATAGGTTTCCCTGTTTATAATGTTGCATTATATCTTGCAACTATTATGGGATGTGTCCTGAAATCCTTACTCATGCAAAACTCTTACTGACTTCATGGGAGTCAAGGGTTTGCTGAAGTCAATGGAGTTTTGCCTTTGAATAGAATGGGAGCAGAATCAGATGCTTCAGTAAGGAAAACAGGATGGTGCTCAAAAGGACTTGAGACATGCAAAGCCTCCTCACCATCTGCCTTGAACAGGGAATGGCCAGGGAAGCTCTGTATAACTCAGTTTGCAACACAGGATCTGAGATGTGTGCTTTGCTGAATCAAGAAGATCAATACAATCATTTGAATTACAAATGTTGTGTGTGTGTATGATTTTTTGAAATCTATTGATGATGATATATGATAGGTATTTATTATATTATGTTATTATTATTATTTAGTGTTTTTGTTTCTAATAACTGTTGTGATCAAACATATTGGTAAGACATGCCTTTCCCATAGGATAATGCATGTTAAGGTTCCATCACAATGAAATACAAGCAATTTTCATTGGTTTGCCCCTGCTTTTCAGTTAGGAAGTTTTTCACTAGAGCCAAGACACTGAACTCCATTTCCTGTCTCTTATCTTTACTGACCAATTTACTCATCATTTGCTGTCTATGGTTGTAGAAAGAAGAAGGTAGAGTATTTTGTTAAACTCACTGTTTCACTTCTAAAAAGTTATGTTTTATGGAAATCAGGCAAAAAGCAAGAGGCCCATATAATGCTAGTAAGTATCTGACTACTGTTTATCTCGCTAAATGTTCCTAAATATCCTCAAAATCTTTTGTGATGGCCAATTTAACCCCAGAACAAATAAAGCACTTTAGGTGTGCACCACTGCGCCCAGAGCGATTAAGGCCAAAAAGCTGTGACACACATTGGTACTCTTAGTTTTCTCAGTATCTTAGCATGAAGAAATAGCACTTGTTGTGTGTGCCTGCGCGCACACACACACCACTGAATCTCTCCCACAACTAGATAATAGAAAGGGTTTATTCAGACCTTTTATACTAGTTATAGATTTGGAATGAGCAATTAAAACAATTAGACAAAGCTGAAGTAACCCACTGAATTAATGTTTGAAAGCTAATAGCTAAAAAAGTTTGTGAAATATATGTATTGGTGGGAGGGAATAAGAGGGTTTCGCAAATACATGCATTTGCTTTCATCACACCAGGGTCATTTGATCATAGAAAGGAGATGGGTGGTGTTCTCATTAAAGTCAATAGGACAAATCAAGACGTCTTCCTTAGTTTAACGGGAGCTGGAGCAAGCCCCAAATTTGGGATGGAGAGTACATCCAAAATTCAGACACAAAATATTCTTAATACAATTGTGAATTTATTTAAAGCAGCAATACCTGGCTGTTTGGGAACATTCAGAATTACTTCTATAGGAAACTGGCAGCAACAAACGATTCTGTTATTCAAAGCTTAACGATTGAAGGAGATTATATGGGACAGATTTAAAGTAAACACATACATAAGAAACGTCTCTCTTTTATTATCTCCAGTGCCGTTAACTAATACTTTACCTTTTGAGTGAAACTTAAATGGTAAGCACAAATAGTTTAATGAAATGGTAATACTTTTTTCTACGTGGACCTGGATTATTTCAGCCACAAGCAATATGAGCAGTCACAGGTGTTGCACTAAATAAAGTAATAGAAAGTGTCTAAATTGTAACAGTGGAAGCACTGTTTCAGGATCCTTGTCTGCTTTTTATTATTAGTCAGATTCCTTTCTATCACCAGTCACAACTTGCTCTACCCTATTTTTCAGCAAAAATATTTTGATAGGGAAAGATCTATTAAAAATTACTACTGCTATTTGGTGACTATAGTTAAGTTTGTAGTTGAATAAGCTTTCAATCTTCTCACAGAAGGGGAGAACGTAAACTTGTGATTCAGAAAAGAGAGGAAACCAGGGGTTACAAAGGTTGGGAGGCCAAGTAGTATGAAACAGACCCCCTCCATCAAGTAAAAAACTTGGCAGGATAACTAGAAACAGACCAACCCTAAATCCTAGAGTTCATGAGCTAGCAGTAACATAATTAGCTGGAATAAAACTAATATTCTAGTGTCAAATTTCACCACAACACAGAACAGCAGTTATTAGTGAGGACACTGGCGAGAATGGGAAACATACATTTTGTTTAAGGAACTTACACACAGAGAGAAAAAATATGCATACGGCAAATTTCCTAAAATGAGCAAAACTAGATAGGCAAAGCAATGATGCCACATCCACTGCCAGTAAATAGTGCTTCTAGGTGGATGCATTTATCACTTGTTTGAAATCTGTGGTA
Source organism: Trachemys scripta elegans (assembly GCF_013100865.1). Lineage (NCBI taxonomy): Eukaryota > Metazoa > Chordata > Testudines > Emydidae > Trachemys > Trachemys scripta. Next base: position 87,449,637 of record NC_048306.1, read on the forward strand.
AAATACAGTGCACCAAAATTCTGAAGCATTTGTTCCTGGGAAACCATGAATACACTGGAAAAAATGTTGAACAGGAAATGTTTGACCACTGTTGCATCACGAGATATCAAAAGAATTTCATGTTGGCTACTTCTTCAGTGAGAGAAGGTAGGGTGTTCTCTGTTTTGAAAAATAAAATGGCCCCAGAGGCCTTACAAAATAAAACTGGAGCACCAGTAAGGGTAAGCATTCTTTAGACTTTCCCCAATTAGTAAAATAAAAGTAAAATCTTCTTCTAAAAACAAAAACACACCCAGAGACAATATCTGTGCT